>NW_010141293.1:9699-50660 GCF_000699245.1 Pterocles gutturalis | reverse complement strand
AAGAGTCAATTTGAAAAGTTCACCCTTTTTTGTTTTCATTTAGTTTTGTGGTTTTCTGATGGTTGTTTTTTTTTCTTTACAATATATACAATGGAAGACTTTGATTTTTTGTTTCTGATTTTTTTTGTAAGTTCCTGTGCAACTGACGAATGCAGGTTGACACTTGTAAATACCATGTACAGTAATGTTTGTCTTCATTGTAGTTAATACAGATTATTATTTTACAAGGAGTACAAAATTATTTTTCTTTTGGAAAGAACTCAACATCAGGGTTATCTTACAACTGATAGTATCAGTAAATATGACTGTACAATCAAGGCCCAGGGACCAATGACTCATATTATATTATTTTCTGAATTACAATCTTAAAACAAGAATAGTACCCTACTCTATTCTTAGAAGCCTTGTTTTAAGCAGGTTTCCCACTCTGTTTACAACAGAATATAGTATACCTCAGCTCCACATCAAAAAAGATGTGCTGTAGGAAAAGTTACATTTTAATTAAAAAAGTACATGTATAAATCAAAACCTATGTTAAATATTTAATACTCTTCAACCAACATTAAGTTTTGTATGCAATAATTTACAATGATGATTTGTCATACAGGTTTTCAGCAGCAAATGAAGTTGTGTAAATGTGCTAGTAAAATACCCATTCTCACCATGACATAGTGGTGGGCACATCAGTTCATTGTGGCCAGCTAAGTCCTTATGGTAGAGGATGAAGTAAGAGAGACTCATTGTCCAGGTGTCACAGTGCTTCTGCTTGGCACAACACAGGATGTGCAGCTCAGTCAACTAACTCCTGAGGTTTGTGTAAAGTAAACAAACTGAACTGGATGCATCGTACCCATTTACAGAGGAAGAGGAGGAGGAGGTGAGGTCCTAGTTGTGATAGCATGAAACATTTATAGTCTTGATACCCATGAGTTAAAAGAAGGATTTGCTGAGGTTGTATAGGTCATCATTCTGAAATTGAAAGAGAAAAAAAAAATATTATCATGGGCACATTTAAAGCTTTTCTGTAATTATTTCCCTCCCCCTCCTTTTTTTTTTCTTTAGAAGAGTTATCATCCAAACCGAAAATATTACCACCTTGAAAAATTATGGCATACACAGTTGAACTGTACTCAAGCATCTGAATCCCAAAAGCATTTAAAACAGATGTTGGCAATAAAATTCAAAGCAGTCAGAAATACATTTAAAACTTGCAAGAGATTCACCTAAGCAGAAACAATTTAAGTGTCCGTACTGATTAACTCTGACAAGCTCCTCTGACAAGAGAAAGAAAAGCCCAAACCATCAGCCTGCTGCTGGTGTTTTTACCCAGTACAAGAAAGATTCATGAGGCAGCAGGCCTTCTTGTAGGGCTTCCTGGCCATCTGCAAATACCTGAGAAGGCTTTGAGAAGGTATGGAGCACCAGAAGTGCAGCATTACCATTCCATATTGCCATACAAATTACAAAGAAACTGCATCCAGAAAATCCTGTTAAAGTCCATAAGTTTATCTATATTCTGCTACTCTCTCTGAGAGAGAACTGGGTGAATAACAGAGTTCTGCAACCCCAATAACGCACAGCACGGGTTTACTGAGGAGTGAACATCAGAGGCTGCTTCTGACCCTGTCCCACCAGCCCTCCTCCTTTCTTGGCTCCAGCCTCCCTGTGCAACCCTGTCAACAACTCCGCCCAACCCTGCTTTCCAGCTGATTTTACACAGGCAGGTCACCAGTCCCAGGGCTCCGATTACAAGTGACGAGCAACGCAGCGTGCAGTGGGGTGGTCTGGGTGCCGACCTGCCTTGCATCCCGCTGGCAATCCTGTGTCAGACGCCTCTGCCCCGGGCAGGGAGCGGTGGCCCTGCTGGAGGCCATGTGTGGAGGCCTCATGCCCAGGCACCATGGGGTGCCTCCCTGCTGCACCCGAGGCCCTGCCACAATGGCTGTGACCCTATGCACACCACGCGCCACCCGCCATCCATTGTGTCACCCCACTGCCTGCGGCGTGGCCCCGCAACCACGCCATCCCCGAGCCGCCGCCGACCACAGCCCCGTTCGTCCTCCTCTCCTCGCACCGCAGTCACAGGCTACCATGCCCACTGGAGCCTGCACAAGACAGCAGTGAAATGAATACTATTTTTGTTTTAGCTGAGGTTAGAGGACTACCATCATTTACATTTCAGGAGTTTCACCTAAAATCTGATGAAGCAAGACTTAGATTTTACATAAAAGTGTGTCTATTTCTATACTGGATATTAACTATGCTCCTGAAAAGATCGGTAAACAGTGCATTTTCCTCAGTACAAATAAAGGCTTCCCATAGACACGCTGAAGTAAAAAAACTGAAAAGACCGCCTGTCTTATATTCTTTAAATGCCCAAGAAACAGAATTTACTTTGTGTGGTCCTTCAAGTGAAAGGAAAGCCTATCCCTGCAAATGATGTGTGGTATGCTGTGAAAACTCCCTGGAGAACTATCTCACAGATCTCTTATTTACCTTTCAACTTTCTTCTGCACTCACATTGCAATCTACTGGAATGTTCCTACCCAAATATCTATATACAGCTTCACATAGCTTTGCAGCTTTCAACTGTTGGACCTAAAATTAGCCAGTAATGCCCTACTTTATTAATAAAGATGAGCAACAAAGGAGAAATGGCTTCATTTAAACAGAGGAGCAAAGTGTGCGTGATTTGTGTACCGCATATCCAAGGTGGGGGTTTCACACCTGCCTCCTGTCCGGCAGGGCCCAGGGAACAGCTGGGTGCCATCAGCAGGACCCCAGGGCCCAACCTGCCTCGCACATACAGGACAAGTGGAAGGAAAGGGTGCAACAGCCTTTCTACATCACCAGACCTTATTCTGCTAAGAGATTTTGAGTACATAAATAATAATTTGCAGTATCAGGGGCAAGTATTAATCCTCTTCACTAGTGTTCAGGTCATCTACACTCAAATACATCACGTATTGAACAAAATAGCCCGTCCAATCCAATTCCTCACCAGTTCAACCCATCTGGCCAAGAAGTCATCGCAACTGCTCCTAGTGGGCATTCATTCCTAGATTCAGAAGTCAGAAGAACAAGGAAGAAAGAGTAACAAGTCCATCTGAAAAACAAAACACTTCCTAGAGGAATTCACTAAGGAAACAATACTGAGGAAACCCACAGAAACCCAGACGCTCACATATTAAACTCCTGTGAATGTGTAAAAAGAGTGAAAAAACACAGCAGGCTCAAATATCCAGGAGTTTGAGACTTGGGATGAAGAGCCAGAGCCATGCAGGACAGGAACTGGTACAGGCTGCATTTATACGAACTTCAGCTGCATGTATGACAGGATGCAGGGGCACAAAGCAGTTTCAAGCTTGTAATTACACCTCCAGTATCTTCAACAGTACAACATGGAAATCTATCTGTCACCCTTCGGTAAAAATGCATCTGTAGCTTTTGTTTCCTTCTAATTTTGTGAAAGAAAACAAAATTCAGACTCTTTGCTACAGGCCATCTGAAATTATTGATTGCAATTATTTGTTTTCACAGGCTCAATTCCTCTTACAAACCTCTCTCCACAAAACAAAAATTGTGTAACTGAGAATGACAACCCATGCTACTAACTACAGGACAGCAGTGCCTGTTCTGTCTGAATGCACAACGGTGCCTAGAAAACCGCCACTCTGAGAGCAAAGCTGCTCCTCCAAGGTCACTGGGAAAAAAGTCAATCTGTAAGGCCTTGGATCCAGGGAATTCTTCGTTGTGCATAACTTGTAGCCAAAAGCCCCAAACTTTAGCGTACAAATGCTCTTTTCTTGACTTAAAAAGCTATTTCTTCAATTTTTGACAAAACAATCTGAATCTCCTCTCTCCTCAGTGAACCATTACCATATGTTTCAAGGCGGAAGTACCTTATTTGGAATTTTAGTCATTGGTAGATACCTCATTGTTTCTTATCAACAGCCATCAGTATTTCCTTAACAACATATAAAAACAGTGCAGAAGACAAGTGTTATAATAGAGGCTAGGACTGTAGCAAGCTGACGTAAGGATCATTAAAACTACTGACATCACTGTTGGCAGCCAGAGAAAAGGGAAAACCTGTGTTTAATCTATTTCCTATTCACCACAAGTTTCAGCTGGAGTCCCCAATAATGCAGTTTGTGGTTGACTTTATGGAAAAATTTAGTGATGCAAGAAAAATGTACTGAAACAAACAAGCATCTTTAAAAGTTACTACAAGGTACCTTTGACAAGTAGTGTCTGCTCAACATCTGCTACAACACACATGCAGATAACACTCACACACATTCCAGCTGGCAACGCTTTCTTCTCAAATCTATTAGCCCAGGCTGGATACAACACAGCTAACTGTAGTTCCTATTACAGCCCAAGTCCCATTCTTACAATCTAGGAACTAAAAATAAGTTGATACTTCATTTTATTTCCATTATCGGGGAGCTGGAGAAGGAGAGGAGTACTCAAAATCTGAACTCTCTTAGAGCATGGTGTCTAGACAATTTAATAATATATCTTTCCTGAAGTTAACTGAATTTTCATACATAAAATAGATGCATTGTTAAAATATACTTAACGTGTAATCCTTACTCCTTCCTTACAATCCATTTTCTTTGAAAAGCAACCAAGAAGGAAAAAATATATCAAAAGAAACAAAAGTGAAAATTCAAGCAATCTTCAAGCAAAAGACTTTCCAGTCACCAACTTAAACTTCTTGCTACTAAGGGCCAAGAATGTGTCTTGTCCCTAAAACACCAATAGAAACGCCCTTACAAAGGGTCACTGCATTTCAAAACAAGTAAAATCACGCAGAGCTGCTGTTGAAGCTCCATGCTTATTTCAGCAAATAAATGCAACTGCTTTGTCACTGATTAATATGCCAGGGCAACCCACGGCTCCCGAGCACCAGACCTGCTTAGTACACTCTGACACCTTTCCAGGATTAGCTGGACATCTGTTTAGGAAAACAACTGTACAGGTAACAGAGCTAGGTCAACAAAAAGATGACTCCTAACTGAAGAAACTGCAGATTTTTCCAGGTCTAACAAAGGAGGATTGCTGCCCAACTCTGCCATCAACCTTGCTAAACCAAACATATTCTCCAAAACTGTACCCATCCCACCAGTATCTCACTGGAAACAATGAACACCAAGGACCGGTTGAAGACTCCATGTCAAAGTTACGAGTTACAAATAAAAGGTTTTAAAAGAAAATGCATTTGTTGTGTACTTTAGGATCATACAGAGTATCCTATTCTCTGTGTAGATTAAACAGTGATTTACTGCATTATGAACACATCTAGCTAGTAAAAAACCAAAAGCTCAGGAACAAAAGCTCAGAATAAAAAGACAGTCATTATGAAAATACACAAGCAGACTCATGCAGATTTCCACAATCCGAGGTCTGCATGCAGCCTGGACACCTTTTGTCTGGGCAGGTATAACCAAGTGTCTTTAGAAACCTGACACAAAGTAAACACATTAAGTAGTCCTGAAAAGCTCATTTACAGCTCTTGTCCTGGTGATATTTGTATGAGTCATCACCTAATTGTAATGAACCGGTGCACACCTACTTAAAAAGCTGAATTTATGCACGGTTTTGTGTTCAGCACACTGATGATCATAAGTAGTGTCTATTTACACATTTCTTGGCATTACTCATGTGGGCACAGATACTGGAAGTATCCCATTCGGATAAATTAAAAACATCAACCAAAATTTAAACTAGGTCAAATAACTTCTTTTCAAACACATGCAAATATATGGTACAGTTTCTCCAATCTCACACAGACCGCTGAAAGAGTAAAGGAATGCAAGAAGAAACAATGGTTGCTCTAGTATGTTAATTGCAGCCTGAGTACTAACAAAAGGAATTCAAAACAGAACTAAACAAGGTAATTACAACATTGCTATTTAACTTGACAGGCTATAATCTACATTTAATAAGCCTAGATAAGCTTTTCTCCATTGTACCCCGAAATGCTTATTTAAGCTTTCTTGTGAACGTTGTATGTGGGGAATTACTGACAATTTGGTTTCACCAAGTCCTTTCCTATCAGGCCAAGTAACTGGATTTGGCATTTTCATCCCCATTTTCTTCTTCATATTGGTATAATTCATTGATAGAGAAACCTAAGGACCAGAAATAGATGGCACAGTGCTTCTGCTGTGAGTTCAGGCGAAATTCACTCCCTTCATGTGTAGCAGCGAAAAAAAAGCCATCCTCACCACAGAGGAAGATTTTCCTCTTTTCCTGAAAGAGAAGGTGGGAAAAAACCAAAAACTAAGAGACTTTAAATAAGATGATGTGCAGAACCAGGTTCTTACATTTAAGAACCCATTTCCTGGGGTGTAAGTACAGTGGGAAAACACAAACTAAACCACACACATTCTTTGGATTATTTCTGCCCAGCAAAGAATTCGTATGTTTGATTTCAACTTCACAGCACGTCAACCTGATTTAAACTCACTCGAGACAAAACTAAACCCATCACTGAGGTCAGCACGAAAGGCTGCTGCCACAGACAGGAAGCCAAGGACTGCCTGCCCCGAGCACCCAGCACAGGAGGGTGACACTGCTGGAGGTCCGATTTGCCTGTTTCCACGAGCCAGCTCTCTGCACTGGTATATAAAGATACCAGAAAAAGGAATTAATCAAGTTTGCATGTAGAAAAAATAATTTAAGGGATCTCCTGCTCTAGTACACAAAGTCAGCAGCAGTTAGGGGTTTGAAGAAAACTGACTTGACCCAAGTACTGAATTTCTGATTAAATATTTTGTCTTTTCAATTTGGGGAAAAAAAAAAGTTACTGAGTTTTTGTTTTTGTTGAAGACTAAAAGAAACAAGATATGACTAAGTCTAGAAAGAAAGAGCTTAAATTCAACAGTCTGTTTTATAAAGAAATTCTACAACTTTTCTTGCAGTGATACAGCTAAAAGACAAAGCAAATCAACTGTCCAACAGTTGCAAGTTATGAAAAAACAAGATGCAGCCCTTAGATTTTTTTTTCAATTTTTCACGAAATTGAAAATATGGGAAGAATATCTCTCACTTAAAAGTGCTACATTATAAGCAGGATTCTCATGGTTTTTTTCTTCCAATTTTTTAAGGAAGGAAGCTCTGGATCCTTCTCCTTTCTTCACTAATAGTCCAGCTGAGTAATCAGCTAAAGCTTGAATCCAGTTTACATGAAGAGAAATTCCCTTTGTGTCAGGACTGAAAACAATAACGTTACTACGATGTGAGGGAGTACAGGATCTCACAAGATCAATAGTCCAAGTTCATCCCAAATCTTCTCATAACGCTTCTCTAATACTCTTGGCAGCATCATTTGTGTTTGATGTCCCTCAGATAAATCCACTGCTGGCCTCCCCTCCACCAGACTGCAATAATGAGAAGGGATATCAAAACCTAAACATGTACCATCTAGTTAATAGCTTCAGCCTTCACAGGATAACACTGCTTCTGTTTTTCAGATTGAAAGAAACTTGCAAATTCAACAACTGGTATCTTTCATTATTTTGCAATTTGTACTGTTCAGTTCACTGAGTTTTCAGAGTCCAACCCTGAGGCATTCATGCTTCCCCTGGCGACCCAATAACCCACTCCCAGTTCAAGAAAGCAACTGTGAAGTGCACTCTGCTCAGTATTTATCTTTATTCAACATATAACCATACATCAACTGGGAACCCAGAAATACAACTTCATTATGCAATTTGTTTCTCAAAGGAGTTTTCTTAGCACTTTTTTTTATTATTACTTTTATGGTAGTTTGGAATTCAGTAAAACACACCAATGCTGGGAACCTTACAACTGCTCTCCCTATAGGGAAGCAGATGATCTGTGTGCCTTTAGATACATTCACACACCCCCAGCTTGTTAGCAATTTAAAACATACACAATTAAATTTGACCAAACTTGAGTGCACTGAAGCTGTGCTCATATCAACTAAATTACACCAGCAGTGGAGCTCAGCAACACATTACACCCAGGGTAGCTACCACATAATCAGAACAGATCTCAGCTGCTGAATTTTCATTTTCATTATCCTCCTGTGAGTTTGTATTTCCCACGCCTTTCTGGTATTGTGGTCTGTCTGCTTCCCCAGTCCTGCAGGCAAACCATTGCCACTTCCTCCTGTGCTTTTCTGACCCAACTTTATAATGCTCATTTTCTGCCAGATTTACTTTCCTCTGACATGTGGAAAAACCCTACTTAATTAGCCTGAACCACCTTGAAACTATTTTTGTGATACACACTAAATTGTTAGAGTTCCACCTTAAAGCAACGATTCACACCGTTCAGCTTAGCTGGAGCCATTTTGCTCCCAATGGACAAGTAAGGGGAAAAAGTAGAGCAGACAGAAGAAAAATGGCATTTAAAAGGAAGACATACAGAAGCCCCGCAGGGGGATAACCTGGCCAGCTGACCTTCCCTTTGAAATTCTGCCAGTGCAAATTAAGTAGCTAGTCTGCAGCACTTCTGGCAGCAGCATGGGAAGGAAGTTCTGCAGTGATTTTGGATGAAACACTTCCTCAATTCCCAACAAAAGTGCATTAAATATAAAAAAAAGATAATAAGGAGGTGCTGGAAAACACATTCTGAAAAACACACCAAGGAAACAGAGGGGAAAAGAAGAGACAGAATGCCATAAAGTTGACAAAATTGTAATGAGAAGTTTGGAAAGCCAAGGCACATACAAAGAATCCCTTATTTTGACACCGTTTCCTATGCCTTAATACAAAAACTGTACCATACAGAAGAAATAACAGTTGAACACAAATTAGAGGTAGTGCTTTTGTAAAGTAAAAAGGACAAGGCCTTTGGTAAAAGGCAAAAGGCAGTAAAGTTTGTTACAACTTGAAGCTGGACTAGAAAACGTTTCTTTAACCACAGATCCAGCTTTTTACCATCAGTCTGACCATCCATTACAAATGAATGACATTAACTGCTTTGACCCATTGTTTTCTCCTCTGTAGATCAGGAATATAACAAATCTTACAAGTCCATGACATCTGACATAGATTTGTTTCCGTAGGAATGTATTTTCATGTACATCCACATATATTCACAATTTATTTCTAGTTTCTAGTAATTTGCACTCATTTGGCCTGACCTTTTTACCTTCTCTCTTCCATAAATTGCAAAACTTCTCTAGGTGGAGTCATGTGGCATTTTCCTCTTCCCTGATACTATTAATCCTTTGACACTTTGACACTTTGACACTTAAGCTGACAAACGAAATCCACAGCTCAAAAGCTCTTCAGCTATCATGTGCTGTGGCTGGGGTATGCAATTTAGGGGTAGGTGGATAAGCACAGAACTGGACACAGAAAGTCCTGAAACCTAATTCTGTTTCTTGGTTTGATTTGCCATATCATTCTACTCAAGTTACGTTGTCTTGGCCTCATGTAAAACAGGTAAGACATCTACCCCACCTATTTTCAACATGAAATTTTCTTGTGAGGAGGAAGAAGTCATGAAGTCTCAAGCACACAGAGTCACTATAACATCTAGAGAAGCAGGTTTGTGCCTTAATCTTCCCGTATCTCAGTGTGTTGACTGCGAGAGGAGAACTGCTACTTGACAGAAGAGTTTAGCCCGTGCCAGGGGCCAGACAGCACAGTGATAGGTGTCTTCACAGTGCCCACATGACGACAGATGCAGGGCAGCATCTGGGCAAGGTGCTATAAATAAAACATCAGGCCAGCCATACACTGATGAGAATAAAAAAAGAACTGAAAAATTCCCTCATGCCCTGAACACTGCCTACCAGCTAAACAAGGATATGTTATACTTGGGAAATACTAGTTTCTTACTACATGATCTGAAATGATGAGAATACATATGCATGAGAGTGGGGGCAAAAGTATCAATACTTAATAAATAACATTTGAGAATTTTCTGACTCTATATAGTGCCAAACATTATTCCACATTCAAATAGATTTATAAAATTAAGTAAAATCTACATGCTAATATAATTTTTAGCTGGAAAAAGAAACAAAATTCCAACATAAGAAAATAAGCCTTTACTGGTAGAGCAAGAGCTCTACCCTTCTACTCCCACTGATTTAGCAATCAAGACCCTCTGGACTGTGATGGGATTAACCCCAAAAACAATGCCGAGCACTTTAATGAGCTCTGAGGTAGTTCATGGCTAAACTATTCATTGTGCCATTTAAACACTGAAATACTTGTTTGTATATAGATTAGGTTTTCAAAACAATTGTCATCCAATTTATTCCCAGAAACCATAGTAACAAGAAAATAATAAATATAGGGTGATGAAAGGGCACAAAGGAAATGTAATTCCGATTCACAACAATGGAGCTATCTCAAGTGTGAAGTATATGGACAGAAGCAGCAGCACCTGGCAGGCTCTCGGTGAGGGGAGAGCCCTGTTTGGATACAGCTGTGAATTAAATCCAAATTATAAAGACCAATCAGACAAACCAAGTCTTTTACTGCCATTTCTTTAGAGTTTCATTCAGTGAAATCCTAAAAGCCTGAATGACTGTCAATATTATATTTTAAAGTGACTAACAGCTTAAATGGACTAATCTTCACTTGTTCAGTTGCCATGATTTCAAATGGGAAGCTAATCAACAGTCACATTAATTATCTGATATAAATTTAACACCAATCTAGCATTATGAGACTGTATAACTACAAAAGCAGAAGTCAAAATAGGTAAAAGTTTTTCTCATCTCAGGATTTGAAGTCAGACATTTTAAAGACTTTTTAAAAAAACATGCCAAGTGGAAGTTTTTCTCCACATAATGAAAGTTGCTCACAACAGTCTCAGTAAGAATCTGACTAGATGATAGATACTGTATTACTGTGACACATAAATATTCCATCAGTCATCACATCTACTATTACGGATAACCCTTTAGAAGCTATTAGTATAAATCAATTGAAAATTAAAAGCATATAGTAATACAGATTAAAGGCTCAGCATGCACACAAAAGGATCTGTACATGATATCACATCTCATTAAGATGTCTTGGTTAATAACTGATTGAAA
Organism: Pterocles gutturalis; assembly: GCF_000699245.1. Lineage (NCBI taxonomy): Eukaryota > Metazoa > Chordata > Aves > Pterocliformes > Pteroclidae > Pterocles > Pterocles gutturalis. The sequence goes on along the minus strand of NW_010141293.1, from coordinate 39,622 downwards.
ACATCCACTAAACATTAACCTTGATAAAATATACAGAAATTCAGCCTTACTACATTGTATGACCATGCTATATAGTCTCATAAAATGGAAAGTTCTCCATGTTCTCATAACCTATGACAAGAACTTGTACAATCAGCCACCCAACCTTCTTAACCAAGAGAGGAATTTTTAACTGTCTTGGGCTGGTGACAGTCTCAGTGGTTACCAAAGCAATTGCTACTACACTTAAACCTCTCCTCAAAATAAATTATATTAATCACCCTTTAATATCAACTTAATTCAAAAAGTTACTCAAAACACACATTACACAGAATAAGGTCTCTTCCTGAAACACGACATTTAATATTATAATAGTTAAGCACCAATAACTATTTTAGAAATGGTTTGACAAAACAGTATCTGACAAGCAGTTACTGAAACCGCTAGTCTTACTGACTGTAGTACTGTTTAAATTATTGTTGATGATGGAGCATCATTTCCTCAATGTCCAAAACTAGGCATACTTTTGGCATTTGGCAGTCCAAAAACTAAAATGTGGCAGAAGGAAAAGCAAACAGCATCAGGAAAAATGATGAACTCTGGCATACAGAAGCAAAGGTCCTCAAGAGTCAGACACTACCTTGTGCTTCCTTTCACCATCGGATCTTCTAACTATGTACCCCCCTACTAAAGTCTATGTTATAGTTCAGCCATACCACAGAAAAGCCACTGACTAAAATACCCAGAAAATAACTATTCCAGGCACATAAATATTTTCTTTTCCTTCGGAGTGACCACTCAGTGGATTGCCCAACTGGCAGCTAAATTTACGCCAGTCAAGGGGCAAAGACATTCATCTGCTGCAAAGAAGAAACACAGTCAGCACAAACCCCAAAGACAATGAAGTGACGGGAGAGTGAAGGAGGGGATGGACAGCACAAGTAACACGGTCATCAAGAAGACAAAATACATCATGACACACTCATGATGCTTGCGCTGGTTTCTTTGGTCTGCTTTCCTGAAGGAGTGGAGCTCATGTAATTGGCTGAACAGAGAGCAGACCTTCTAAACCGCTTAACTTTGGCGAAGACAAAGTTTCAGATACACTAAGCTGCTGTACATTGCGTAAAAATCCATGGCTGCGTAGAGGATTCCTTTTCTGAGGCACAGTTTTAACCCACATGTTCCACGAGGAGCAGAGAACAAGCTAGTCAGCACCCACCATCAGCCCCCCGCACTCATCTCCTCAACAGCCCCAGCACCCTCTGGCACACACCGCAGAGGAAAAGCGGCAGAGGGTGTACCAGGGGCACGGAAGGGCCAGTTAATAGCTGTAAGGCAAATCTATAGGAAACTGGGCTTCATTAGCTCCACTGCTCACAGATCATCTGTTTGTATAAGCAGTTTTGCTTGGAGCGGTGTTTTGTCAGTACTATTACTGTGATGTTATGCAAAGAATGTATTAAATTCTTAAATAGATTTAATGGATTGTGTATCACATGTGGGAGGTCAAACAACGAGGGTAATGTTCCATTCAGACTTATAATTTATAAAACAGAAGCCTGCATTACACTTCAAGGAGCAAGTGCAGATCAAACATATGCCTGAGATGGGAGAAAACAGCTTGAAAAGCAGACAGAAAACAAAATAAAATTTTTAAAAAATTATTAAAAAATTAGTGTTTGTAACAAGCAACAGTACAATTTTCAGTAAAGTTCTCTGATCTTTATTATAAAGGTAATTCAAGTCACAGTAAGAGTGTGAACGAAGCAGCTATGCCACTGCTGATACCTCGCAACAATTTACTTCCAAAGTCAATGCTCCACACTAGGGAAGTTTCACACCATGGTCCCTTTAAAAACCTTTTCTGCTTTTAGAAGCCATCTATAGTAAATTCTCCCTGTATCTCTTTCCTTATCAAACAGAATATTGTATTTGTTTTTTAAGTTCTTGTATATGTTAGGAAACTCTCTGCAACTCCAGTGGTAGGGACTCTGAATGTCCTTGCTACAGTCAGGAGAACATCTGAAGAACAGCAGAAAGTATCTTGACTTCTACTTTCCATCTGTATTTTCATGCCAGAGCCAAAAATACTCTAAGTCTAATTTAAGGCCCAGTTCTCTTAAATGAAGCTTTATTTAAGATAAAGCTAGCATTTTTGTTATAAAACATTTTCACGGCCTTTGGGGAAAAAAAAAACCCAAACATACACAGCACAACAACCAAAGAGATCTCAGTCTACGTTACTTTGTCCACCTGTGTTCCAATAACAGCAGATTTTTCATATTATTAAAAAGTTGTTTTGAAGGTACATTTCATAATTTTATATCACATGAGGAACACAAGAAAACAACTTTGCAACTTGTTGTCATATTGAAAATACGTATCTCGCAATTTAGAATTTTATCACATTTTATTGCTTATCACACTCTTCCACAACATGAGCTCTCTACTCATCACATGCATTGTACAAAATGTAAGAGTATAACACCACTGCCTCTAAGAATGCATATATACAAAAAGGAGCTAAAGTAGAGTATAGTAGCACAAAAAAAAAAAAAAAAGTTAAATTGCACTACTAGAAAAAACAAAAACTCCAAAACCAGTACAGCTCCCTGCCTTAGGTAAAACACAAAACCAAACAAATACCCACCCCCAAACCTCCATATTGTCAGACACAATTTATGATTCCCGGTTCAAGTTCTGAGGACTCTTAGAAATAAGAATCATCTTGGAGGGAGAAGAAGGGAAAAACAAATAACACATTTTCTACAGATAAATAAATTCTATATTGATAATAATTGTTTTCTACTACATTTTCTCTAGCCTCCATAACTGCATATTCATCTCTCTTTAAAAACAGCCCGTTCAACTTTTCAAACTTACTTCATGTCTAGTTACCAACTATGAGTAATTCTTAATGCAATGGTTAATTTTAATTGAGAATCATGGAAATTAGAAGTCGGTTTCTGCAGCATTTATAGGCATTTTGTTCTACAGAGACAACATGATGAAATACAAACACAGGAACCTTTTCTTTCTCTATGTCAGAGCCCTGGTATTTTCAGCAGCAAGGCAAAACAACCTTTCAAACCTTCCTTTTTCTCTGTGATTCTCTTCTGGCTAGAAGTCCCAGTTGCTGGGAAAAGGTGCATCAAGGTTTGAGAAAGCACACACAGTGGGAGCTGCAGCCTTTAGAAATAACCGTAAGGTGTAGCAAGTTCTATTGTAAACGCAGCTTGGCATTTTTCAGTTACTTAGAGTATTGACACAACAAAGCATGGCCGTCAAACACAACACCTGAAATGGAGCCATTACTTCCTTCCAAACTTCAAGGTCACTTCAAAATGTGCAAAACATCACAGCCATCCAAAGTATTGGTTGGAAGCGATGGAAGAGGAATAGTGTTCTCATCTCATTGAGGACGGTTACACTCTTAAAGCTTTCCAATGATTTTCGACTGGAGAGGACTGCTAACAAGCACAGGAAATTTCAGCCTTAAGCACTGAAAGTTGTCAAAAATATGAGCAAATCAGATGTTCTGTTACTTTACTATCCAAAATATAGACAATACAGACACATGATTTTTTAATTGAAAATCTTATTGTAATAAAGATTTTCAAAAGAATAAGCAACTTAGCTACAATACCCTAAATTTCATTACAGGGCACAACATAACGATTATTTCAAAGCTAGCTCATCTTAGACAATCAGATTTCTGCTAGCACAATCTTTGCATACCTGTAAACACAGCTTTTTATTTAAAAAAACACAAACCCCCCTCTTTTGCTACTATTTTTATTTGTCAAGTGTTTTCCAGATGGGCTTAAGAATATGTCCACACACGCTTCCATACTCATTTTCCTTTTCTGTGCTCAGATGCCTCCTTGCCACTGCTATACTATTTCTCAGCTTAAACATTCAAGAGAGGAGTAAAGAATCAAAAACTTTTCTGCACTATTCTTTCAGTCTGAGCAATCTTATGATAACAGGAAGTAATAATATATTCAGACACACCTAAGACTTCAAAGCTGTATATTTTAAATGTTGAACTAGCTACCTCAGTTATATGATGTATATGAAATACAGAAAATATTAACCCACTTCACTAAACAAAGCCATGCTTCATTGAAAGTGAGATCACAAAATTAACAGAAACAGAAGAAAGGAGAACAGGGGTTTGGAAACATCCCATAGTTGCAATTTACATGCAGTGATTAAACCAGGGAAGAATCATAGATGCCTACTAACATTTCACTTTAAAAGGTTTAAAGAAGACCTTCTCCTTCACCTAGGGGTTTACAAATCAGGTTCAGCTGAGTGCAATGCTGCAATTTTCATTTACAACAAACCCTAGCTTTAGTAAGCAGAAGTCATTACTAGTAACAGATTTGAGCATAAAGAGGGTGGGTACCTGAGCTACGGGAAGGGTAGCACAAAAAGCACAGAGTCCTCCTATTCCCATCACTGCACACCAGCTGCTTCCTTTGACTGCAATGACTGTCGGTGCAAGTATTTCTCCAAGCCAATATCGCTTTTCTTTATTTTATTTAGAAAACCAATACGCAACTATAAACAATATGTTTATAAAATTATAATCCATATTCTGTAATATGTGAACAAGTACCCACTACTTAGAGGCCACAGATGAGCATAACATTAAACAGTAACAGAAAACAGCTGCATTTTCCTTTTCCAATTGTTTATATTTCTAAAGCATCCAGTCTTTAAAATATTGTCCATCCAAATCAAAACATTTTGTGCCTGAACGAAGGACAAAACAACAACAGCAGTTTTAAGACATTGCATTTCCTGCAATACTATGCAAATTAAACCTCAGCCTGCACTCTGGGTAGTTAGGCTACCTCCAAGGGTATAGCAACTAGAGAGGTTACTGCTGGCAGCTGGCAGGGAGAAAAAAGCAACTTCACTCCGCGCACAGATTACCTGTACCACCACCCAAGCAATCTTGATATTGTAATAATTTAGACGTGTATTTCTATGTGCGCTCGCCCACTTTTTGCCTTCATTTGCCACAAAAGTTTTTATCTCTTCCCCCTCTCTATACACACACAGACGGATACATGTAAGTATATACATATACACACCCAACTCAACATATCCAAGCACTCTTACTTTGATGATATACATCAGCATCAAGCAAGATTTATTTCAGCATTCCCTTCAAGCATCTACAGTACGTGCCATCCTCCTTGTCAGTACCAACTACAGGTAAAAATCTTCTGCACAGATTTATCAATCATTCTAAAATAATGCACTCAAAACATACGATTCAGAAGCCTTCAAAGCTCCCATCACTCCTGTCCTGAACCTTTTGAGAGATAAAACAGAAACACTAAAATCACGTAACAGTTGAGAGACAGTCTTTGTGTGGGATCAACAGTGCTTCAAAATACATTAAGTTCTTTGAGCTAGCTTACCTTTTGCCTTCATCTGCCACAAAACAGTGTTCAAACATAATTCTGTAACCTGCACTACAGCAGCACCCAAAAGAAGCTGGGTTAGGCAAGAACCTAGGTTTCCCCAAAAAGGGAAAACAAACGCGGTTACAAACCCACAGATACAGTCTTCTGTATGTCTGCACTCTTATAAAGAAATGCACACAGAACTTGCAGTTGGGACTTCAGACATTTCATACATAATATCAATTCACTGTTTGCAAACCTATCTGAAGTCAACAGGAATGGATGATTTGCTTTCTCCTGTGTATCCCAAAATTGCCTGTAGTTACCAAATGATACCTCTGCCACCACCTTACAAAATAAGCCACTGCTAGCAACTAACTGAGTTGGCAACTCACTTGCAAACAATGCTCCTAGTAGTTTTGCTGATTTTAATCACTCAATATAGTTTTTATTTTAACAATAGAAAGATAGCTTCTACAGCTCAGGTCTCTTGTGAGAAAATAAGTTGACTTATTTTCTGTTTTTCTGTGATTTTAACCTTTATCAAAAAAAAAAAAAGCTTAAAAGAGGCCCCAGTACACACAACACTAAAATATTAACAAGCAATACTTCCCTTCCTATAGTTTCAAACCATTCTCTGCAGTTGGTGGTGACTGTTTCTGGGAAGATCAAATGGAAGTGTTAGTACCCATGTATGCCAACATAAAATAATAATTAAAAAAAAATTTCAAGACCCTCATCTTACAGTCTGTAAAGATGACATGAAAACAGCAGCCATTTATGATCTGGTATAACACTGGTATACCAGGAGGGAACTCATTACTTGCTTTGACTTTGAAAAGAATTTATCTGTTCTTCGGATTAAGTTACAGCAGAGAGGCCCCACTTCACCTTCTGCGGATTTGGCCCCTTTCCAGCTTGGGAAACTAACTGTACTCCCTGCTCCTACAACGGGCAGCTCCTTGTGCAGCAGCTACTTTATTTTTAAACTTATCAGTTGGGTGGTGGGAAGTCAAAAATACTAGAACGGATTACTTAGTTTTTAATTATACCATAATTTGTGAAAAATACAGATTGAGATTTTGAGAAGTCATTCCTAAATATGTTCTGTTCACAGAGCAGAACAACTCTGATGTTAAAGTCCCCCGCATCACATTTTTCTTCCATCATTTCATGTATACCTTTCTGTTGGAAAAAGCATACACTTGGATTCAAACCACAAGAGAAGTGCCAAGCTACAATACCAAGTTAAACCGGGGAGCATGTGCGCATGTGCCTGTGTCCACACTCCAGCAGCTGGTAAACATCCGGACGTGTTAACCGCTGCACAGCAGCTGCGGCAAATCACACTCGGAAACCTTGCTGTACCTCCTATGTGTTTTGGTATGCACTAAGAATTATTTCTGCACTGCAACTGAACAAAGATGTAACTAAGCCAGACTAACTAAGCCAGATAGCTCTTCCAAAGGAAGAATTACGTTAATATTAGAAACCCATAGCATTGGGTTTTCTGATACAGTGTATCAAATTAGGGAGATTTTATTTTAAAAAGTGAAAAGATGGTGTTCTGTTTCACGTACAGCAAGGCATTTATAGTAACCACATATAATAAAGAACAAGCAAGATCATCATACATGTCACTCATATGATCATTATGCTGCCATTTTTCTAGTTCCCAAAAACATGCAAACGTTTGCATGAAGTAAGAGCTCTAAGTCATACTAAGAAGAAACAACACAAGTTCATGTCACTACAAACAAAGCATCAAATAAACTGATATCCATGGATCTTAACTTCCCTGAGCAGTGCCTCTTCCCAGCATTCTCTTCCACCCATTAACTGTTCCATGATGTACCTACACGCATTTGCCAATATCCTTCCATAAGTGTGCTTATAAATTGAATGCAACACTTCAGAGAGACAGCTGTAATTACTTCAGATTTCAAAGCATATCTAACAGCCTGCTGGCTCTTCTGCATGTCCCTACACATCAGTTGGAAAGCGTCATTCTAGATCTATCTATTTTTGTAATTTTGGAAAGACTACAACTAATCTTGAGATGGTGCAACTGAAACCCAAGTTAATAAAAACATTTATTGGGGAAAAAAGAAAGATGGAAGCTTCTGACTTTCTTGTATTTTGTTTTCACACCATTCACTGAATATTTTGAAGGAATTCAACTTATTTTTTCTTTCCATATCACCCAAAGGCCCTAACAAGGCACTGAGAACAACTATTAAAACATCACGGCCATACAGATATTTTCATTTTTCTTTAAAAGTCCAAGTCAAGCAACTATGTAATTACATTGCTTTCTTCCATAATTAGCAGATATGATATGCTGGAGAAAAGCCTACATGCCGCCAGAGCACAGCAGAAGGGTGTGCTCTGCAGCACAGCTGTGTGTGTCTCTTTCAGCAGAGCTTCGATGTTTGCTGGAATTTTCCTATCTGCTTCAATGAAAACCAATACCTCTAGGTTTCACTGCTGGCTGTTTATGTGAAACTAAAGTTAGAAGCCAAGCTGAGCACCACCAGGGGGTAGGGTGCCAAGACAAGTGCAGAGACAAGTAAGAAGATGCAGAGAAAGCTTGATCTCATTCTTACTCAAGTGAGGAAATACAGGAAGCAAATTAAAAGAGTTATGCCAATAAATCTTACCCTGCAAACAGATTTTTAGATGACAAAAAGACAGATGCATGTTTTTAAGTAACATGAAACAAAAGCGCATTTCATGGGGAGCCAGCTACCCTTCTATAGCTAGTCTAAATCCCAATTACAGCAGACAATTGGAGGTAAATATAAAAAGCCACAGATCTCACAGCTTGAGATAACTTCCAAGGAGGTGTTAAAGTTAACTTTGAAACTACACAACAAGACTTCAGCCTTCTCATAATGAACACGTTCTTGCAGAACACCCAGGAAAGAACCATGGCCATCAAAGCACCCCGTGATTTGTGGGAACAGAGAGGCTGAAGAGATTAATGTGGATAATTCACATACTTCTCCAAGAGTTTCTGCTCACAGAACTTCACGAATGAGAACCTGACTGTGCAAAATATCAGTGGCAAGACTTTAGCTCGTAGCTTCTATAATCTCTGGATGTGACTGGGCTACGGTCACTCCAAACTGCAGCAGATGGATTAACAAGGCTGTCACGGGATTACCGTGATGTTTGACGTTCTGCAGCACCAGTAACCTGTGACAGGGAGAGGACAGGGATCCAGCCTGCAGACAGAGGCTTGGAGCTTTCAGCACCTCAACTTTTTATTACAATAATTCCTCCATTCTAACCTCAAATGCAACAGATGGGATGCCATCCTCACACTAGTCAGAACTCAGAATACAGATGGTTTTCTCCCTTTCTAACAGGCTCCTTTTACATTTGATACAACCAAGCTGCATCTTCTCTGTTCACAGTAATGTACTGCAGCCTGCAGCAGCAGCTGGGGACGGAAGATCTCTGTCCCCTCTTTCCAGCCAGTTTGGAGCTGCATGTCTTCCACTGGCTCTCCTATGCCTCTAGCTGCTCGTAGGATGCAGCTGCCCAAGAAGCCCTTCTGACATGCTATGTTACGGTCAGCTACCTCATTATTAGAAAAGAGTATTTTGGACAACTTTTGCCAGCCTCTCAAAGCTAAATACCCAAGCAAAGCTTCAAATCCAACTGCCAATAGGAATACACATATATTAGGAAATTGGATTGGATTTCAGTTTCTGCTCTACAAATATAGTTGGAAAAAGGCCAACTTCCATAGAAACAGAGAAACTGAACAAAGTTGCTACAGTTTTCCAGGCTGTGAGCTCAAGCTCTGTTCTTTCAGTAGCAATCAGGCTGTAACGTTATCTGTAAGCATCCATCCACAGACAAGTAATACCTATGTTTAAGTAGCAAGGCCACTTGAATGGATATTGAGAGCAGTGAATTCACCACTCCTGGTATGCAGCTTACAGCTTTACAGAGCCACAGAGAGAATCTCAGCATCTTGCACCTCCTCTTATGCTGCATCTGTTAAATGCTCTCTCCATCAAAAGCATACTCAGACATGTACTTTCAGCTCCCCTTGATCAGAAGATGTTGACACTTATCCCAGAGTCCTTGTATGCAATACAGAAGATCAGGTGGGCCTCTGCACACCTCCCTGTGCTACAGAGGTGGGCTCCACATTACTCTCAGAGGTTGGCCAGCCATCACCAGGACCCTGTCCCTGTGTAGACCAAACTGTAGCAATATAATATTTCAAGGAGTGGTAGGGCTACCAGTGGATCAGCCAAGCAATCTAAGGAGCTTTATACTGTAGCCTTCCATAAAAAAACCAAACAAGTTCGCGGAAGGCTTCATTCCCGCCCACTTCCCTCACTCCTTACAGATGATAATTTCTAGGGAGCAAAAAGAAGTCACAGAATTATCTACATCATCATCACCCTCCTTCCCCATCACTAGAGCAAAAATCACAGAATGGTTTGGGTTGGAAGGGACCTTAGAGATCATCAAGTTCCAACCCCCCGCCATGGTCAGGGACACCTCCCACTAGCCCAGGTTGCTCAAAGCCTCATCCAGCCTGGCCTTGAACACCTCCAGGGATGGGGCATCCACAGCTTCCCTGGGCAACCTGTGCCAGTGCCTCACCACTCTCACAGTGAAAAATTTCTTCCTAATATCTAATCTAAATCCGCCCTCTTTCAGTTTAAAATACTATTGTAAGAGAGCAGTGAAATTCAAGTTCTCCAGAGTCACTCGGGCAGGTGCATCCTAGAAAGGGACAAAAAGCAAAGGAGATTTTCTCCATACATTTGTGTTGCATGCTGTGACTGGAACTGAACCAACCAAAATCCTAACACTTCTCGGCTCAGGTATCCAGTGGCAGTGATCAGCATGTTACCAACCACTCTGTATTCTTTTAGTGCTTTCTTTTTTTCCACCCACCAAGAATGGCTTTTAGATAACCTCATCAAACTCATTTAATGCAAATTAAAATATTATTTTGATTACTAAACACAGTATCGACATTTAAGAGTATTTTCATTGCATTGGGTGGAAGCACTAGATACTCCCAAAAATGAACGAAAAAAAGTACAGAGCTGGCTCAAACAGTAAATATTAAAGACTGTTCACAGAATAGTAAATATTGACATTTTAAATGTAAGTATTTCGTCATTTAATAAGAAAGCATTCTCTTGGCCAAAGAAGAAAAGCTGGGTTTTTTTTGGTTGGTTGGTTCAGAAGTTGTTGAGCAAGCTTTACCTTATACATTTCTATTCCGTATTCCAAAAAAAAAAAAAAAAAAAAATCATCCTAACCCCCTTCCCCAAACACAGGCTCTTTTTCTGTATTCTAAGAAGTTTTCTGCTGAGATTTATAGTCTCTTTTAAGGAAAGACTTTCATATAACTGAGGATTAATTTACAATTTGAGCAATCAAATTTTACTGCAGTTATGGGAAGAGAAAAGAGGGGACAGGGAAGGCAGGAAGAAAGCAGCTCTCACAGGGCTGGTGCTCAGTGTTCTTCCATGACAACTATGCCCCAGCAAGAAAAATTCAGATGGCTACATCCAGAGGAATAATAACTATTGCTAGCACAGCCTTCTTAGTGACGGATTCTAGAGCAGCTTGACACTAGACTAAGACGAAGCCTGCTGTGTCCAGATTTAGATATAACCTAGCTCTTGTAATTTAACGAAGTTTTCCTGCAGGATAAAACATACTGCAGAACATTACATTAAAAATGGGATATCTATTTCTCAACTGAAGTTAAAAATAAAACAAAAAAATGATGCTTTTGAAAGGAATTCCCTCACCATTTTTTCTATTTTTCTTATTATGCCATTTTTAGCATTTGCTAAAATTGCTATTTTTCAGCCTTGCAGTCTCTCCAGTCCTAAAATTATATAAAAACTCCAAGTTCTCTTTATTAATCTTTTAGATTATTTCCACCCAAATTAATCCTAAAAATATAACAAAGGAAACCACTAACAGCACTAGGCTCACTGCCTTCCAGTTACCAGTGGTTACCACCCTCCAAGCCACAGCTATACTGAAGTTAACCATGTGAGGATTTTAAAACAACATATTTGCTTGAAAATAGTGTAATATACTATCCTAGGCTCTAACAAAAGACCTACTCATATTCTTCAGATTACAATTCAATGCCTTCTAGCTGTGGGTTTTACCCTCCCTCATGAGCAAGGTCCACCCACTCATTTGCATCAATATGCAGTGCTGGGAACTTTGAGAAGAGGCAGGGGATGAAGAACTCCCATTTCTCAAAGCACCTTGGGACATAACCAAATACCAAGGAATATGTCACACCGATGAAGTGATAAAAAGTGTGTTTGGAGCCTTGTTGCATAAGCAGCAGTGTACCTGCTTACCAACACAAACTGAAGGCAGCTAAGTCTAAATAAAATCTTATCACCAGTAGCTGAGCACTATCCCAAACCTCTCCTTGTAATCTGAAAGGAAAATTATGTGTGTGACCCAGATGAATCACATTCCCAGATGGATTTCCCAGTATTTTTTTCCTGGCTAGAAAGAAGGAAATTTTTTCCAGCTTACTATGAAGCAATAGCCATCCCAGCTAGCAGTACTCATGAATTTAAGCAAACAGATCAAGAGCCTCCCTTGGAGGTACAGCTTACTGAGCACGAAAGCTCCATGCTTCCTATCTAACCCTACTGTGAATGAGGACCTAATTTTGAGTGAATGACAAGAAGATCCCACTAAGCCTGAGAGCTCAGGAATATAAGAAATGCCCAGCTGGGGCAGATGGATGGTTCATCCAGTCCAGAACACATGCCAACAGGGCAGAAAAGGCACCATTTAGAGAGAGCCCACAAACCACGCTCTGCAGTCACTCCCCTCACACTGCCTGCTGACCATGACTCTCCTAACCCTGTTCTGAACCTGCCTACGTGACCTGTTTTCAAAACATCCTCTGGCTGCGAGTTGCATAAATTCACTACCTGCTATGTAAACAAATACTTTCCCACTTTCTTTCATCTGTCTTACACTGATTCCCAACCAGTTTCATCAGGTGTCCTGTAATTCTGGTACTGCAGCCTTTCTGTCAACAACAGTTCTGCTTTCACCTTACCCACAAACTTAATGGTTTTGTAAACCTTGATCACATTGCCCCTCTCAGCCTCTCATCTTCTAAATCAAGGCTTTTAAATGACACAACTCCACACAAGGCAGAGATACCATCTTGAACTGAGGGCTGCCCTTACCTTCCCCAAACCAAGGGCACTCACTGTATCTTCTTAAGACATGGCCAGAAAAACTGTGCTCAGTGCTCAAAATGTGGTGGGCACACCAGCGTTTTAACTACTGACGAAATGACACCTTCTTCTTGTCCTCAGCACCTTTTTCTGGCCATGCCAAAAGGCACTGCCCATGGTTTTCTGGCTTTTTTTCAGCTGCTTCTGCTCCACATTGCAGACAATGTTTCTGGAGAACGGCCAATGACAACCACAAGGCCCGTTTTCCAAGTTGCAACCTTCAGTTCCAAGTTCAGCATCACACAAGTATGGTTTAGTATAATTTTTTCCTTACTGGAAAGAAATTACGTTTAAAAACCTATGTTTACCTATGCTGACATCCATCTACCACGTTTCTGCCCACTTAGTTACATGATGGCCTTCTGGAATTCCTCAGCACTGACACAGCACCAGACTACCCAAAAGAAACAGTAATACCATTTTTTATCAGAACTGGAATTATTTTGAGGCTGGTGCAAGTTAACAAATTGAGCTTTTAGTTTGAGTGATGCCTAGAAGCCACAGGGAAGGCAACTGAGATCAATCAGGCCCATGAGAGCTAGTTTTATCATTGTGGGAAAATTACCAGAGACGGGAGATTTATTAAGCAGGACAGAAATCAGGTGCAAAATTTAACAACAAAAAAAAACCCCCACACACATCACACCTCCGTAGCTGATGATGGGGAACAGTACAAAACCTGCAATGCATTGTTCATAGAATAGCAGACTGTTATCCATATAGCTACTTGACCGCTATTATGGAGGAAGCTGGATCTCCTGTAACACCAGCTCTGGTGATACTCTAGCATGACAGTAAGACAGCAGGGTTCCCAATGTCATTTTGTATCTTTTAGCTATCGCTCCTCACTTTTACCTTACAATGAAAAATGACTGTCAAAGAGATCTTCAAAACTACCTTTTAAAAAGGTAATGTAAAAATCAAAGTAACCCTGGAGGAAAAAAAAATTATTCTAATTAAATATCATACTGAAGACTGAAGCAGGATTCTTCTGCGGGAGGATTCTGTACTTGGGCAAAGCTGAATCACCACAATACCAACAGAAACTAAACAAAAACTTAGGCAAATTAGAGGGCTACAACAGCTTATCACACAAGAAAATTAACCACCAACCGTAAACAAAAGCCTTAAGAACTTCTGTGATTAATGTAAGATCTTAAGAAAATAAGTATTTTGGCTCAACTGCATCCTAAGCACTGTTATACCACTATAGGAATCATCATCTATCATGTGCAGCATTGCCAAGGGCTATACACTAAAATGTATCACAGAAGCTTCAGCTGGTAAAAGTAGCAGATGTAAAGCTAAAAAAAAACACTGGCAATTTCCACTTCTGGATATGACTGCAGTTTGCTCTGTGAAAGAAAGTAAAATTAAAAAAAATAAAAAGCACAATACCTTAATTCACACTCAAATTTAAATTAACAATCAAAACTGCATTCCCTCTCTTTTCAGTCAAAGGAATCAAAGACAATTTTATGGTTGTTCTCTTGAGCATCAAATAATGTCAGAAAAAAAAAATCCCAAACTTCAAGAATTAGTTTCATCAGATTCTGTTGATTAGACAGTGATTTTACAAGAGAAAGCTGTGGGTTTTTTATCCATACCTAGTAGACCTGGGAGTCTGTTTCAGGTTTGTTGGCACAGACTGCTTCCTAACGAATATAAATATCACATTCATTTGTATTTTTCATCTTCAAAGATGCTTATATATTGCACGTAAAAATTAACGTATACCGTACTTACTGAAAAAAATGCCCTAACCGCCACCCCCTCCCAACCAAAAGAACCTCACAAACTTCCAGATTCCAGAGTGCAAATGAATTTGACTCCAACAGATTTACATTTGAAATCTACTTTCCTTGTCCTCCCCCTAATGCATGTGTTGGGATTTTTTGAATGTTTTGCTCAGCAGATCTGTTTTCAGAAGCCCCTATTCTCTCAGAATCTTCTGTTTGGGATCAGGTGATGGATAGGTACTAACTTTATCTTCTTGACATTCTGAATGCTAAGAAACCTTGCAGCAGCAGCCCAGAGCAAGTGCTTCTGGAGTACCTGGTGCCAATGGGGTGCTTCCTTCTGCACCTAAAAGCACTGCACTTTGCTTGAGGGTGCTGGAGCCTAGTCTGCCACTTGTCCTCTAAAGTAGTTTCCATAATCTTAACTTAATTTTCCCAGTATGACTGTAAAGTACAACTTATTGAATAATAAAAGGAGAAAACCTATAAAATAAGAAAACCTACTTTTGGTTCTCAAATGAAAAAACTTGTAAACTTCTGTGCCCCTCTCTCTTAAATAGAAGGGTTTTATTTTCTTTTCCTACAAGTTAGGCAGTCAGAAGTAACAAAACGTACCCAGAAATGGGTATCGCGAAGTCACACTGAATACACAGAAGCTTTTGGACCTGATTAGCCATGACCACAGCAATCCCTCCCTTCCATACCAAGGCTGTCCAGCGCAGAGCAGGGAAGCCATGAGCACACAGACATCTATGCAAAGCCATGTCACTCTCCTCAGCTCTTCTCAACAAGGCACCTGCTGCTCTGCTGAATCAACTACTGGCATATTCTCCACACATCTGCCACCAAATAGCTGGATGATAAAACAACCGCACCAGGAGAAAGAAACAAAACCAAAAAATGCTTCCACTCTTAAATGGAAAGAAAAGTTTTACGTGACTTTGCTATCAGTAACCTACTTCCACAGAACAAGAAAGAAATCTCTGAAGCTTTCCTGCCTGAAAGCTGAAGTGGGAGTTAAGTTTCAGCTTCTCTCCCTCCACCAGCATCAGTGGGCAGAGGGTTTTTCTGAAGGAGTCAGAGCTGCCTTTCAGTTTCGCAAGCAGATGAAAAAGGCAAACCAGCCTATGGAAGGAGCCAGAGAGTTCAGAACAGGAGCAAATTAAAGGCTATCAAACATGGAAAGCATCAGAAAGCTTGAGAAAGAAAAAAAAAAAAAAAAGGAAGGATTTGAGTAATAAGGAATTTTACAAAGCAGATTTTACTGCTGCTGCAGTGCCTACTTAAGGGAGAACAGCTTGAAGCATTAAGGGGCATGGCACTATGCACTGCAGCCTCTCAATCTTGACCACAGAATCAGCAGCTCCAAATTCCTCTGGTGAGTACTGGTGAAGAGCAAAGCAATTCAGCTGCATCACTATTTCTTCACATAATGTGCTTTTATTTTCCTATTCTAAACAGGGAACGGTATTTGCCTCAACATTTAAGTAAAAATGATTGTTAACATTATTAAAGATACAGTTCTCTTGGGAAAAATACCAAGCATTTGTATCTTCCACTTTCCATACAACTGAAATAAGCTCTGCGCTCAGAATAAGTCTGTTTCCATTTTTAAACAAAAGGTGCAAATATTTAGTTCATTAAAATGAAGCCATTCTCAAACACTGTTCCTTTCATCCTACAGATCCTTTCCTACTTTGTCCAACTCTAGATGTTCTGTGCACTTTGATCACACGAGACATCAGAAAACCTTAGAGGCAATTTGATAAACTGAGAAAACACTAAAATTCCACTGCTAACTTCACATTATGTCTGCTGTCTTTTCCTTATGAACAGTTTAAGTCTTGAGACAAGTCTCTTACTTTGAAACCTTAACATAGCTTCTATTTTAGTTCTTCAAGTTTTATTTGCCTTAAAACCTCTGTATGGAGAATTTATTTTCAAAACATTTTGAAAACTGTATATGCAACAACAACTTGTTAGCTAGTAAGTTGCCAGTATACACACATCTGTGATACTAGCACATGCTATCTCAGGTTTTTAATTCTTCACCCTGCACATCCTGTGTTTGTTTACCTTAGTAAAGCAGAAAAAGACTACTACTATCACATTTACCTTGGCATGTATATCTAGTCCTCCCCTATAAAGCAATCCACCCCACATAAATCAGAGGTATTAAACAACATCATTTATAATCTGTTTAAGACAGGCAAAGGCTGTGTCAAACATCAGAGGTCATCTCTTTCCTCTTTCCCATTCTCTGCTCTATTCATTAGGTCAAGTATTTTGGTTTCTCTAATCTGTATTTGCCATTAAAACCTACTAGATTTCAACTCTCTTTAAAACATCAGTACTTAATAAGAGAAAACTGAGGAGCTGACAAATGAAATTAAGATACTGCCTTAACGCTGCACTTATAACTTCGATACTTCTTGTTTTATACCTCTATCCACAGTGGCAAAGAAACATTCAGTCATTTTAAAGGCTCTGAAAGGCAGTCCCAGAAGGTCTGAGCTGAACGCGGTCCATCCTGCCCATCTTCAGAGGTCACTTTTCAGTGGTCAGTTTAGTCTCAAACCACAGACTGAATGTCAGAATGGAAGATGTATCTACCCTCAGTTGACTAATAGCATTTATGTGTTTTCACTTACATCTGCCCTATTCCATCTGAGCTAATTATTAATTTGAGGTTCCCTGGACTGGGACTTTCATCTATTAAGGCATTAAGTTATTAAGGGAGATGAGGCACATGATGATGACAGGTTAGTGCATCCAAGATGATTATCTGTTATCCTACATCTTTTATGAATTGGTCATGCTTGACTACAAGGTAGTGGACACAGTATAGAGGAGAAAAGTTAAAACAGTTTCATCCAGGAATTTTTCAGCAAGACCAAACTACACCATTTTGTCAATCCTTTAAGAGTATCTCTTTGGTAAACCATTATGGGTTTTACTGGTAGATCAGTAGATCCTAGTTATCAAGCCTCAGGAAACCTGTAAAACATTTAGGGAGACTGCATAATAAGAGATGTGCCAATACATGTTGCTGAAGAGACACTTCTGCAACTGAAACAATACAAACCCCTAGCATTACAGCCATAGCTTAGACTATGCAAGTGGCACAGACCCTGTCATGAATTACGCTCGCAGAGGTGGAACACTTATAGTTCCTAGTACAGATAACCCTGTCCCTTGCTCTAGTGAAATATAAACCATGTGATGTGTACAAAACAAATGCAAGATTTGATGGTGTAAGGAAGTGGCATTTTCCAGTATGGGACAGGAACTCTAGTGCCAATTAAAAAGTCTGAAAAAAAAATAATTACAATGTAAAACAAATTGCCAAGTTGCAAAAGAAACAGTATATATATTGCCAGTGATTATTTTAAAAATAATCGCACAGAATACTGCACAGAAAAGAGAAGTTAATTTAGCGCGTATGAGCACTGTGCTCAGTCTGTGCTGACTCAGGACAACGCAATCCCCCATTTCTCCATGGAACAGGTTTTCCTCCAACAGCTGATGCCTCCTACTCGCTCCGAACTCTTCCTGGCCTCTCCAGCAGCAGCAGCAGCAAAACCAAAGCTGTCAGTTGTCCTGGCAGCCAGCTTTAGCATGTAACAAATGTTTTTAAAATAATAACAACTTAGAATATCACCAGCACGCAGGACGATAGGCAGGCTGGGAGCAGGACTCGCACCCAGCGCGGCGGCGGCAGTGACCCGCGGCAGAGGTGGCACCAGCCCAGGGCCAGGGACTGACCTTTGCCCCATTTCCTGAGCTCACCAGCTGCAGCTCTTTGCACACAACAAGGTATTTTCTTCACATTTAACACTTTTAAGGGACATGCTTCCAGCATAGGATCCAAACCAGCGCAGTCGGCAGCACCAAAAGGAGGATTTTTGTTCTGCCTCTCAGGGAGCCAGCTCAGCCCTTTTGTTCAACACACCCGTGAAGGAAAAGCAAAGCTGGGCAGCAAATAAACCACATTTAACAGCTTTCCTGGGCTTCCTACAGTGTCTGTGACACTACAGTCCTCGACCTGAGGCATGTAAAAGTGCCTAACACCACCACAGCAAAATATATCTAAAAGTAAATATCTGATGATTTCTGAACCACAAAAAACATTAAAAGGTTAATCTAGAAATATTTTTGAATTAACTTAGAAAGGCAAGAAATGGGACCACAGCTGAAGTGAAAGGAAAGCTGCACAGAAAAACTACTTCTCCATTAATTCCCAGCCTTAAATTGCCCCACACCAGTGTAATGCTTAGATTTCCCATTAGTTCCTCTAAAATGGTTTATCAGACTGATATAGGCAAGGAAAGCTGACATGTACCCTAAAGCCCCCCCGGTCACCTACTCACAAGATACAAAATACCCTTCCACTGCTTCTCAGAACACTCTGAAATATTTTTCCATCATTTACGTGACCTCATCCTTAAGGACATTTGAAAACAACGTTCGATGCTTTCTGACTCACAGCCAGTGGTTTCACTGGCAGCCAAACATGTGCGCTCCAAAACACTCTCTACAATCTAAATTGCAAATACAGTACAAGTATATCAAGTTTCTTTTACAGTTTATGGCTTCATATGTGAGGGAAAAACCACTCGAAAATAAACAGAATCAAAGCTATACCCTACCTTATGGAAAGGACTTCGGTTATAGAAGGACTGTGACTGTTTTATCCAAAAAGACAGCCCAACTATCTACTTGTGCTTCAATAAAGCTAAGCAAACAGCTTTCAGCTAGAAACAGAGAGGATCTTTTCTTGGCAGTGGGTAAAAAGAGCTAGTAAAAATTCAAAGAAAAAGGAAATACAGAGGGGAGGAAAAAAACCCAAAACCTTTTTGTCCCCTGAAGTACAACATGGAATAAAAAAAACCCTTCTGTTTCAGAACGATGGGTTTGGCATCAAAACCCATAATTACCCTCATATCTTCTCTCTCTCTCTTTTGCCTTTCCGAAATTCTAAGCTAATTTCAGAGCTCTCTGAACTTCTTCCCCAAGGCAAAGACACGAAGCAAACTTCCACTGGAAAACTACCCTGTCTCTTCTGGGTGGCAGAGCAGACCTGTGGAAGGAAAGGGTGTGCTCTCTTTGAAGTCTCATTATTAGCACCTGTATCTGTTAAATATCGCTCTCCCTCCTGCACGGCTCGTGCGTTTTGATGCCTTTTGCTTGTCTGTACCAGTTGTCTGGCTACTGCTCTCTCTCAGGTGCCCCTGAAAGAGGAACCTCCCAAGCTATCTGGTTTCATCATCCCTGAATCACAGAACATTTACATTTAGATGACTGGAGTCATAAAATTTAAGAGTTGGAAGCTCTTCCCCCTCTTTAAAACACTACAGTTCCAGGTTGTTTCAGGGGGAGTGACCATGTCTCAGCTCCACTGCACCGAGAAGCAGCTCCATGAGTAGCTCACAGAAGGGATGCAGAGCACACCGCACCAGCTCTGTAACGATTGCAGGGAGGAAAAGAAGACAGATCATCTGTCATGTGCTTTTTAACAAAATATCAATTGACATTAAAAATGATCCAATTCTTATTAAATAATGAAAGATGTTCTTTTTGAGAAGACCGCTGTTATTCTTAAATACCAATCAGCAAGTAGAGAAAGCAAGACAGATTACAGGGCAATGACAGCAATCACACACGCAATCCAAAGTTCAACACAGAGGAAAGGAAGCTGGTATACACATCAGATTCCTGTTTACAACCTTTATGTTGCAGGCTTGAAAAAAATCTGCCAGCACTTCTGGACAAGTTTCTGCAAAAACAGCCACCAGGATGGAGGAGGGGGAGAAAGCGCGAGTTTTGTGAACAAGGCGAGGCTTTCTGGTTTGGAAGACTTTATGAAGTCTACGAAGACTTTGAATCTCAGTGGTGGCAGAATGTTACATATCTGGACAACAGCCTGCCAGCACTGTACAGGAACTGAAGTGATAACCAGTGACAATGACTGTCTGTATTGTTTGCACTGCAACAGCGGCAGGAGCCTCAGCCACAGCTGAGGGCCTCACTTTACTGGTCACAAAGTGACATGACAGTCCCTGCCCCAGCACACCTACAGGGAAAGAAAAAAAAGAGACAAGTCGATACATCAGAGCACAAGGAAGAAACCGCGTAATCTTTCTCTACATGTCATGAGCCATGTGTACAACTTACTAAAGGCCACAGCCAGGATATTTCTCATTAATTAATGAACATAGAGCTGCAACTGCCGAACTATTCAACATCCTTCCTACACTCATATCAGAGAACTTCCATCCAAACAGTGAGGCTCCTTACCTTTAACTATGACTAGCAGACTAGTGCAAGACACACAACATTAAAAGAGACTGTGCTTGGAGTTGACCTTGAGTGTTTTCATTCCCCCCCTTCTCTTTAAAGCGTCCATCATCTAAAGCTTTAGAAATACATCCTCACTATTATGATGCACCAGATGAGCATTTGGATGGTCAGAAGACGAGCAGCAGGCTACAGTGTCATGGCTTCTCCTAATTCCTTCTGATGTGGTTATTGCTTCCAATCTCAGCCCACTGAGCCCACTGCAGAGGTCACACATCAGGGATCCCATACGTGAACTCCTGGGTTTCTCCTTTTTAAGTAAAAACTTCATTAACTGATTTTGGTCTTTGGGACCTGCTCTTTATTTGGCATTTCCTGAAAAGACCAAGAAGGTTTTTCTTTGAAGTTCATTATTTTTTCCCTCCTCTATCTTTCCAGTCCTGAAACATAAGGAAAGAATGCCTTGAGTTTTAATCGTTTAATCCTTGTTACAAAAACAATTAAGCAGACATCTGTTCCCAGCTCTCAAATAAGAAGCAAGATGAGAAAAACTCCAAATCAAAATACTCAATTGCAGATCTGAGAAACAAAACCTAGAATCTGCCTTGTGGCACAAAGAAGTCTCCCCCCTTCTAGTGCTTAAGAGCAAAGTAAATTACTGATCCACTCCCTGCATGTCAAGGTCATATGCCGGGCAAGGTAAACTACCAGTTCACCTGCTGTTGATAATGACTGGCTTACAGAATAAGCCTCAAACATCGTATTTGTTCTACTAGCCAACTGTCACAGAGTTTAGTGTGACACATTTCCCAAGGAGCAAGAGACTCTATGCTTCCGCAAGCACAAAGAGAGAAGACAGGCACCCTTTTGGGATAGCTGTTCAAGAGAAAACAAACGAAAACAACAACAAATCCCCCATCTCACCACATAATTCAGCACAATCACTCCCATATCTATTAATAACTAGAATTCTTCTTAAAAACAACCCACAAAACTCTCTACAGCTGGAAGACAGAAAAAACACTAGAATAATTAACACTCCTAATCAGAAATGCAGGTTTCTAAGCAGAGGTGCCCAGTGCCAGTGCCCAGTGCCCTGACCTAGCAGGTACGAGACAGGACCATGTAAGGAGATGTATATCCTCTGGAGCAGGGGCTGAAAGCTAAACAGGAAGCCTGGGAGTGTCTAAAAAATGCACTAGACTAACAACAAAGGATGAGATTTGGCTGCTTAACATCAAATGGGTTTATACAAAAACAAAACAAAAGAACCTTTGTGCATAAGGCTCTCTTCTAGCCATTAGACTTTGAAAGTTTCTGCGATTCTAACACAGGAGAAGACCAAGCCCCTTCTGCTTCACACCATCAGCATAATGCCTCAAGGCATAGTTATCATTCTGCCCCAATGAAATAAGCACTCTGAAAAATGAATGAAAATGCTGCAAGGAGAAGATGATCACGGTTTCATGTCTACTTGAAGCCAGAACAAGCCTGTACCGCTGTTGGCTTAAGTGTTCCCAGTACCTTACATAGCCCCACCACACACAGCATCCCCTCCTTTGCCCAGGCACAAGGGACTGCATAGCAGCATGATAAATTGGATCTGAATTAAAAATTGATTTCTCCCCTCCCCAAGCCAGGTTTCTTTTAGCCTGGATGAGATCCCTGATGTAGCTGCCTGCTCTGCTACAGGAATGCTTGTACACAGACAAAGGAGGTAGCAGCATGAGAGCAGGCATAGCAATAGTTCTTCAAAATGACTGTATAAAAAGTAGCCATGAAAGGACAGTGCACAACCATGCCCAAAACCTTGCACAGGTACAATTGTACAAGTCCCATCCATGCTCTGAACGGACAAGGTACAAACTGTCCCTTGTGCAGAGGCTGTTCAGAGACACATCTGTAACCGCACCTGCTCCAGGAACCCTTTCTTCTTGCTGGGAAAGAGGAGCTCCAAATCAGACAGCATGTCCAGCTCAGCAGCCTGATTCAACACAGGAATATAATGTCACACGCTGTGATCAAAACCGTAAAGGGCTTACGGGGAGGGGGGAAATCTGGCTTAGTCAGACGGAACTTGAGCTGACGACTGAACGTGGTATAGCCATTCATACCTGCGGTCCACATAAGTAAACAAAGTCACTGAACTTACCCTGGTTAAAATTATACCCAGTTGTAAAAAAAAAACAAAAAACAACCCACCTGATCTGCTATGAAATGTCTCTGTGTCTTCCCCAAAGGTCTAAATGAATCTTTCACTTTATGCCATCATTTTCTGTCACCCAGACCAGTCACTATTATTCACGGTATTAAAATACTTGTATTAAAACCCTAACTTCATTAATTCACACTTTTTGTTTCTCTGTGCAAGTTTGTACATAGGACAGCCTCTAATATCATAGCATTTTCTTCTTGCTTAATCAAAGCCTTGTGTGTGAGGACACTGACGCACAATGACTTGGTATTACCCATCCAAATCAGAACAACCTATGTTCAACAAACAGAAGTATAAAACAGATTTTATAAATCTATGACATACATGTCAGAAATATTTCACAAGTGATTTTCATTTCAAATCTTTGATTACCCTTTTTTCTCTGGAAAACAGTGCCCTTGGGCAGATGGCTTAAACGGCACAACGCATACAACTCTCATTCTAATGCACACATACACTTCCATGGGAAAGAAAGAACTAGAAAAAATAAAGAGTTCAATAGCTTTCACTACCAGCTTTTAAATACTGATAAAGAACACTTGAAAAAGAGCATTTCTGAACATCCAGCAGCCCTACAGCACTGCATACCCTACCTACTTCCCTCTACCCTCAATATACCACCCAGGAAACTCCACTGCAATGAAGTCAATGGACATTTTATTACCAATTCTTACATGATAAACCATCTCCAACAGTGTGCAAACGCATTAGCAAAGTCATCTCTTCCTGCTGCCTTCAGGATAATGGTACAAAGGACTACCTGGCTTAAAAATTTAACTGTGGCACAGAGAAATCAAAACTAAGCCTATTTTTCAAAGGCACTGCAATTCATACTGCAAACAGATCCAAAGGCACGTGCGGATGCAAGGAAGAAACTCTGGGGAGATGTGTCTCGAGCAGAAGGTGAAGCTGCTTCAAACCCCAAATGGCTGGGCTGGATGGCCTCGGAAAGGAAATGCCACCACACAGCGTAGGTGAAACTGAGCTTGCACTGAACGTCTGAAACAGTATGTTGAACGCTTTAGTCCAGCTTTTCTTATTCCTGGTTTTCACACCATTGCTAATAATAAACTGTCAGATGGCAACTGAAAAGAGTGCATGGTGTGACCCTCAGCTGCTGAAGCAGAATGAACTTTGGGGAATCCTGCCACTGACAAGCACATCCACTAGAAGATGCCAAATATTTGCACTGCGAGAGCTACTGAAGGTGGAAGAAAACTACTCATCCATCCAGATCAGTGGATTTACATGAATCTATGAAGAAGAGGAACACAACCTGAACACAGTAAATCAAGCTCATCCAACACCAAATTTAAGGGTCTTGTTCCAAAAAAGTACGAAACCTGTGTTTGCGTTCTCTCTCTTTTTTTTTTTTTTTTTTTTAGAAACACCCTAGACACACCTTTATGTTAAAAAAGGGGGGAAAGAACCAAAGTTCCCTCACTTCCTTGCTCAGAGAATACTCATTGTTTGGATGAGCCACTAAATTAACTTCAGCTGTAGAGAAAATGACTCATTAAAGAGAACAATCAAAAATTGCACTGAAAGAGGGGGAGGAGGTAAGGAGGAACTTTAACCTTTCCCCTCTCCTGCCAAATAAATGACACGGTAGTTTGAAAACACAAACAGAAGGCAGTAACACTTCTTAATAAATAAGGCTTAAAACAGAAAGCTACAGAAAATTGAGGCAAAGAAAAAAAATGCCAAGCTACAGATGACTGTAATAGCTCTCGGAGCATTTTAATCCTCCAGCTGCACTCAAATACATCTGGAAACGTTGCACGGAGCAGCAGAAAGGCAGAGCTATCTTTAAGAGGTTACTTCCTAATGTAGATCATAATGTTAGAAGTTCAACAAATAGCTAAAAGCAAGTTTTGTTTTTACAATCATGCATCTGCCAGACAACATGCGTTCAGCTTTGTATCACACCACAAGGGACAACATGCAAAAGATTTTTTAATAGAAGAACAAATATTTTCTTCCCCAGACTCATCCGAGTTGCTACAAGATCAGTAGGAAATGTTTCCTTCCATCAGAGTCACTTACTTATTCAATCCTCCTATGTTTGCTAAGTTTGAACAAGAACTAGGATCAGAAAGGTGGGAATCCTGCCTGTTTCTCATTTGACATCTTAAGTAACAGTATCCAAAGGCCTGAAAGTAAGCTCTCTGAAGCCATTACATATACTTTTCATTTTCACCTGAAGATGTTTTCCACATACATATGACCTTACCTAAACTAGAAGGTTATCAGTCAGTCTGGAATTTGGGTTTGGTGGTAAATGTTTGTTGGAGACCATGACTAACTGACAGCTGAACTAACAGGAACACTAAAGCAGCAGGTGCAGGTTTGCCAGTAAACGATGCCTCTTCTCAGATACAGCTTACTGGTTTTAACCTGAACCAAAACAAGCCATAAAGGAGAAGTGTTCTTTTCAGCAGCATAAATACACCTATACTGCACTCACACCTAAGAGCAGTACCTCCACGGCAAGCAAAGAAGCAAATGCATTTCGATAAAACCTCTCCAATTCCAACCCAGCACACCTGGAAGGCTTCTGGGGCTGCGGGACGGGCGGTACAGCTGGTTCCAGCCAAGTCGCGGCTGGTCAGGATCATACCTCACTACAGGCAGGTTTCACAGCAACTCTGCAGGCAGGCAACTTCAAACACAGCTCTTGCAGCTGGCAAAAGGAGAACCCAGGCCAGCAGCAGTAGTGTATGCCAAGACAACTGCGGTTTCAAGGAGAGTACAAGGCACTAATCACATCAGGTGTTCTACTTGAACCGTTGCTTAGAGAAATGGGCTGGCATTCCCTCCTACGTGCATTTCCAAGGGACCCTCTGCACCATCACCTGTGAGCAACCACAGGTGATGGCAAAACCAACTTTCCAGAGGAATATATGCCCAAGGAGACAGCAACAACAGGGTGGCTTTCAACTACTTTAAACTGATGGCAAAGCTGTGCCCTGCATTCTGCTAAGTGGAACGATTACTCGTACTTATCACAATTCTTTCTGGGCTTAAGTCTGTCACACGTACCTGCACGAACCGAGCCTGAAGACTCAAAATAGAGAAGTTGCAACAATAGTAGAAGTTGTAAGGATGACTACAGGATATGCAAATAAAGACAGAGGCATAAAAACAGATTCCAGAAAGTGATTTTTATCACTCCTGACTTCACAAAAACAAAACAAAAACCTTCAAAAGGTTACAGTGAAGATCAGTAAGAAGCTACTGTAAGACTGTATCAGTTAAAAATGCAAACAGGTTGCAAAACTCTAGAGGCAACAGGAGTCCTATATTGCAAAGGTTACCACCAAGTGCTCTGTAGTCCTGTTTATTCTAAGCTTATAGCAGTCCTGCTAATAGTGCTTTGCTTTTACCTGTTCCTTCAACCTAAATGCAAATGCTGAAATGTGACCCAAATCCATAAAGCACAATCAACATCACAGGAGTTATTTTGATAAAGGAATAAAAGCTGATGAGCTACTCTAACAAACACAGAAGTAAACAAGCTTGAATCAAGACAGATCAAACATCTCACCAATCTTCAGGAGAATAATTTTTGGAAAAAATGAAATACCCAAGGTAGGAGATAAATTAACCACTGAATTACAGATCATTTTGTAGCACTTTAGAACTAACTCATTACTACAGCTAATTTTAAATTAATGGGGACTTGCTATTAATTGAAACAGAACATTGTAGTAACAGCTTACAGAAAAAAAAAGAAAAAAGTTAAAGGGACACATTCTAAAATGTGGCATGTTCCCTAGTCCTATTGCCTTCACATAGGTACAACAATTTACATCAGTTGAAGATTCCTCCCCTTCCCCGCCGAGATGAGACATACTTCACAGCACACTCACGCAGAAGCATCATCATTCAAACCCTCCTCCACAATATGTATCCACAAATGTTACCAACATGATCTAAATTTTTTTTCTTCTAACAATTCTTGACACACCAATGCTTTCCACTACTGCAATCCCACAATGTTATCAGTGTGACTTCATTCATACCTTCGTTTAAAATTTTATAACAGCCTATCAAGCTAAGAGATCATGAATCATTCAAGCCATTAAACCCCAATTACATCAACTGAAATCTGAGCTTCCCAGAATTATTCCAATTTCTCCTTCTGCTCACTCAGCCCCTGTACCCCTTCCTACACAACTTTGCATTCTCTAAGCTTGTGAAACCTCTCTTACAGAAGACCCACTAACTGACCAGCCAACTTATACAGCCTGCCTGTCACTCTTATCCTTTAATACATTTAATCACCATTTCTCTGTACTTGTGGTTTTGTCCTCTCCTCTCACCCTCCCAGCCTCCTACCATTTCATGCACTGTCTGCTCCTCCTCTGGATCAGATGAGGTCCCGGAACCAGGTTTTTTCTGTGCCTACACTTTATTTCTGCACAAACGTATCAGTTCAAATTTATTTAATTACCATGTATACACTGACATTTGGCTTCATGGTGGATTAATTCAAATTAAAGTGATTAAAATTATCGAATTTAGATTAGCAAATGAGGAAACTTATATTTTTATGTTCTTAACGGTCATTCTCAAAGAGCAATAACCACTAAATCATGCTGATCTGCAATATAACCTTTTAATTTAGCATTTGGTATAGTCCCTAATTAATCAATACCATTATTCATGCAGATTCTTGACATAAAATTAATGGCCAATCCAGGTCACCATTTACTAGCTGGTTAAATTTTATATTTATGACTTTTCAAGCTCTGAATGAAAAGCAGGATGAAACTAAAACAACATGATCTGTATTTAGTTATTAATTAACTAAAAACTAACAAAATATCCTCAACACATCAGCAAGTTGCTTGACAAAATAAACCTTGCATTTAAAGTCAATTCCTTTTTCTTTTAAAGCCTCTTCTTTGTTTAGCAGGTGAAACTGGCTACTACAGACTTCAAAATTTCAGAGTTAGTAGAGCTCATGGGTTTTTTTAACTAAAATATTTTAGAAAGGAAATCCACTTTCCTATCTTTTTAGTTTCAGTTGATCTCACTCAACTTTGAATAAACTACTCATGTAATTAGGCTAGTCATATGTGAAAATGAAAACAAATTTCTCTGGATATCTACTGAAGCAGTTGCTGTTCTCAAAAATGAGTTTTTAGCACTTCAAACCCTGATTCTGGATACTTCTGCCAATCATGTTCACTAGAGCAATGGTTTTATTTCCTCTAAACACTTGACAGTTACATTCATTGAAAGGTCTGTCTTAATTTAGGTAATATTAGTATATGACAGCATATTTAGTCCTGAATGCAGGTTTATTTTTGAGAAAGCATTACAAAAATTACTTCAACCTGAACCACCCCACTTTCTCAACCTCAGCTTGCCTTCTCCAGGGATGTGCTAGCACCACCTCAGGGTCAAAACAGAATTTAAAAGAAATGTAAAGATTTGCTCTCTTCTTGGGAAAGCACTACATAGAGAGGAGCGGAAAAGAGGGGATGTGCATATGAGGAACTGCATCAGTGTAATTAGAGAGTTTTATCAAGCTGGTAAATGTCTGCGCAGGCAACCCCTTTGCTTTAAAGGGTATTTCCTAATTAAAAATATGCACCTCATTTTCCAGAGCCTCCCTCCTGAAGAAACATCTCGCCACCACCACCCAATTAGATCAAATTGGGTGGCTGGCTGTTTTTGTTGTGTGCATGATAATACAAAGACTCTCCAAGTTCCTGCTCAACAAAGGCTTGTGTGAAACAGGCTTTGAAGACACAATAACATTCCTCTTGCGAGTTTCAAGCCTGGAGGCTAAAAGCACCAAGTAACTATTCATTCTTCCATCTTGAGACACATTCCTAACCTAGTTCAAAGGCCTGAAAAAACATGCCCTAGCTACATGCCTGCACACCTTCAGAAGGGCTTTTCCTTTGTATCAGAGCCTGCTCTGGAAAGAAGTTTCATACAGAAAAGAATTAAATGTATTTGAGAGTTTTGTTTCATTTTTAAGAACCCCTAAATCGTTTAACGTATTCAAGACTGTCTTGCAAATAAATTTACCAGCGATGTTAATCCATTTAAGAATAACGTTTCACCATTTACGTGTTTAAACTACAATGTTCATCCAGAGTGCACCAATGCTAGTAGGTACCAGCCCCTTAAGATCTGCTCCCAGGAAGCAGCCACGGGAGGGAGGAGTGCACAGAGCCATTGTAAAAGGAGGAGGGATGATTTGGAGCTGTTTGGTTTCCATCACTGCTCCTCTATTTAGTTCCATCTGCCTCTGTTTTCATCTCAAACTGGTAAAATAGATGCAAATTACACATGGCTATCCACCCATATCAAGATACCCAAGGAATTCAAGAACATTCTGCATCATGTTCACCATATGATGATAAAGTCAACAAAATACAAGATTATTTCCAAAATACTGACACTAGAACAAATATTAACTTTCAATGAGAAAAATATTTACAGTTTCCAACTTACAGCTTCCTAAACAAACTAAATTCCTCTTTATACATTTTATTTTGCTGATTCTCAGAAATCTGAATGCCATTATGGGCAAAATGAGGGAACATAAACAGTTACTGAATAATACGTCAGCCTAACTATAGTTGCCTTTTACTGGTATGGAACCACACAGACAGTGGGAGCATGCAGATGAGAGTAAAGGAGGCTGAGGTGAGACCACCCTTTTCAGGAAAGCAAGTTGTTTAAATCTGCCCAAACATCTTGCAGAACCACTCCCCAGACATGCCAGCCGGCCTGCTTTTTGAGATTCCTGAGTCACATACAGTGGATAGCAAGGTTCCTTTGTTTGTAATGGTTTTCAGTACACCTAAGCTTTAGAAATGCTAAGGTTTCCTGACCTGTATTTCATTTTATGTATGTGATCAAGCAATTAACTACTTAGTACTACTTAGCACTTCCCCTCAGTTTTCAAAGGCAACATGTATCTATTGTTCTGCAGGTTAGCTGACACTAAAAAAAAAAAAAAAA
>NW_010141293.1:0-9668 GCF_000699245.1 Pterocles gutturalis | reverse complement strand
CTTTATCTATTTTTTTGCAGGTGTACAGAACAAAAAAAAAAAAAAAAAAAAAAAAAAAAAAAAAAAAAAAAATTAAAAAATCAACAATGTTCTGCAATAGAGAAAATCAAAAGTGGACCAAGTGCTAAAAATACCACAGCACAGCAAAGCATGAAGGGATGGTATACTGCGTCTGTGCTTTGCAAGCAAAGAAGTCAAAAAGAGAAATGGAATAAATGTAGCAGGTTAAAGAGAGGCAATTTTTTCACTTTTAACAAAGTACTTCCTACCTGTCCAAAATATATTTTCATCCTCCTAAGGATTTAATTAGTGTCTTTCATTTTCACCACATGAAAATGGTTCAGCTTGAACTTACCATCACTACACAAAGTGAGTATTGCCAATTTTTCCCTTCATGCAGCCATGGTACAGATCTTTGTTCCCACCACAACAATCAATAAGTTATCTTACTGACAACCAACAAGTCACTTCAAATCCTCAGGGCAAGCCGAGCTGTCCTGCCCCTTTCAAGGACTGTGCAGCTGGGCTACCTGCTGTTGGTCACTTCCATGAAATACAACCATACAATGAAAGGAAAAAACCTCATGGATATATTCCAAAGTAGAAAAAAAAAGTAAAAGAACACTGTCTTAGCCTCAACTGACTAAACAATTTGTTAGTTTATTTCCTCATTATTCCATAATGTTCTGCTCCATAAATGATACATTTTGCTCTTTTGAAGTAACAAGTAATTCAGAATTTGTGATCAGGAACTACAGGAGAGGCATCAGTAATTATGACAGCACAAACTTTCTGGGGAAATGAAAATTAGTCCCATCGTTCAAAGACCATTCAGCCAATGTCTCCATCATTTACCTACAGTGCCTGCAAGAGTCAGAAATGGACCAACAGCCATCATTTCAGCAAAAAGTGCCCAAATTTTATTTCTCTGGGTATCACCACTAGAGAATGAGTACCATGAAGAAGCCCATTGTACCACACCAGGGAAGGCAGCAGACTGCACCAGCCCTATGACATGGTAGGCACAGCAAAGGACATTCTGTTGCACCTGTATCTTCTCCAGGAAAGAGAAGACCTTTTTTTTTTTCCCTTTTTAATATCAGTATGAAGGCTCTTGCATACCACATGCATCACTGCTGACACCGACTCCCAAACACTTTGTTGATCCCTTGCACAGGAATTATCAAACTAAACTCGGAAGTTACCAGAAGACCACAGTCTCCTTGCTCTAGTAATTTTCACAGCAATTCAGTGAAGTGACTGAACATGACTTATGCCTGGGGACCAGCACTCTCCTGGTGCGCAGTGCATACAGCCGCTTCCAAGCTCCAAGTCGATCTCCAAAGCCAAGAGGTCTCTCCTGTCGCTTGCTCCCTGTTTTCCAGGGGTTAAAATTTCCTTTCCTAACACAGCAATCTTGTCTTCAAAATGAAGGCCAGCTATGCTGAAGATGAATTACCACCCAGAGTTTTAATCTAAAAGATTCCCTCATCGATACACATCAGCTATTGCTCTGGATTCTCTTTGCATCTCTCATACACAGCGCAAGGCAGGGGAAGCTCGAGTCAGGACCGAAGGAAGCAGGTCACAGTTTCAGCCACAGGGTTTCAAGCTCCCCACTTCCCTTCCACTCCTCTGCTGTCACTTAAAAACTGATAAACGTCGAGAGCTCAGGTGAGATATGCTGTAAGAGGAGCAACAAACTCAATCTTCTTCCTCCCACCTACACATCCCGAGGTTCTTTTACTCTATTGACCAAGACATGGGTTTTCTCCACAACTCTGGGCACAGCTTTTAAACATGGATGTTACTAGTGACGTACAGACATCCACTATCTTGTGAGGAGAATAAAGAGGGGTTTGGGGTTGGGTTTTGGTTTTTGGGTTGTTTTTTTTTTTTAAAGTCTATACTTCAGTGAAGTAAGGACACAAGGAACCTATACAATCACTGGCTTAGTCTCCTCCACTCCACGTGTTTGAGCTTTTTACTCCTTCGGGAAACTGTGCCATTGAAGAAAAGCTCCTATGCACAGGTAAGTTATGTATTTTATCAACTGGCAAAACCGGCTTATGGTCTTCCTGCCCCATAGTTACATCTTAAAAAAATATTTGTGCACCACACTGAAAGCCACACCACTGAAACTGGACAAGAACCAAGACTGATCAATAATTCACATTTTTTCTATTCACACAGATTCTACATTTCAAAGAAAACTTATCCAACGCTTAGGTGCCCTAGTGCATTGCAAATAGCCAACCTACACGGACTGGAGCCAGGCGGGGAGAAGAAACACAGCCAATTAAAGCTGCAGATGTTCCCATACTGCTCCCTTCCCGCACTTTATAACACATCTCACCAGGCAGTTCAAATGTACAAGTACACTTCAACAGCTCTACTAGCTGTAAAGTGTACAACCTTTTGAAAATTTAACAGGTCATTTCTTCCACATCCCCAGCTTCCAAAAAAACTGAATTTTACTACAGTTGACAAAAGGTACACAGGCAAATCTTCTGTCATACACCATGGGAATGGTACGTTTCACCCTACAGCTCAGGTGGCTGACACCACATCTTCTAACTAGGCTCCCAAATTATTACAAGCAGTTGAACACACACAAACTTTCACTGTCTCACCTACCTGATCAAAAATTACTCTGAAGAAAACACACTTTGCAATTACCCAAGGTTAAATCTCTAACAATAGTCTTCAGAGAACATGACCTAGATACGTCAAACCTAATCAGAGACATATGTATCAAGACATCTTTTAGTTAGTTAAGAGTGCCAGGCTTATTTAAATCTCCTTTATCTGTTCACACCTTGGCTTTTGTTATATTTCCCATCATTTCTGTAAGTGGAGAATAAAGCTGTTAAGCTTGAGAAATTTTTTTTTTTTTAGTTACTGATGTCTCTCCTTTACTACCTCTATCTCATACTCAAAATAATAATCATCACAATCACCATATATCAAAACCCCAGAATTATGTAAAAATAGAATAATGCTACTCAACTTCTATGAATAGGTACTCTGACATATCTGATTATGTACAGATGACGAAAAGCCAGCTTTTAACATTCAGACAAATGGGGAATTCAGATGTATTTGCTACTACTAATATATTTGTTTTGCAGCTCTTACCACAAAATGAAGAACACAAGATATGGTGCAATAAGCCACAAGGATTTTGCCAATTTAAATTTTCTTTTACAAGATATTCTTGTCATTAAATACTTGTAAGGGAACCTATACTTACTATTCCCTAAGACGAATTATGAACATACTAATGAACCTTATTTTTAATAAAATTTATAACTGTCCAAGTAGTAGAGTGTAAAGACCAAAATACTGCAGGTAAAAAACCTGTGTGAATGTAGTTCTTCCTTCATTGTATGTATTTTATGACAACACTGCTAATGCTAAAATTCACTCATTCTTATTTATCTTGTACTTAATTCAGATTCCTGCCTGTGGTTTACTGCTGTGGTTGTGACAGGGATGCTATAAGACAAAGAACTAAGGAAAGAAGAGCCTGAGGCAAATTCTGCTTACCTTACTACTCACATCATCCTGTTAAGGTCAGCAGAATACCCAAATAATATTAAAAAAAAAAAATATCTAATCACAAGTAAGGAACACATGTGCTTTCTAAACAGAGCGTCTATCCCAGTAATAAAGATCAAAAGAAAAGCATAGAAGTAAAAACACCTTCAGAAGACTGCAGTACCAAGCAAAATGAGCACCTCCATATACACCCTCTGTATACATCCAGGCTCTCCGCGTTTCTCTATACTCATCCTCAAACTTTCACATGCCACCATCCCAGTTCCCTTCAGATCATTAACACCTTGCAATCCTCTCCACCCATGCTGTCATACCATAGTTTCTCTGTGTCCTCTAAGTAACTTCCATCTCTCATTTCCATCTGCCTCCCATACTGGTTTCTAAAACTATTCCCCATTACCTCATGTCAGCATCCCACAGTCTCTCTTCTAGGCACTGCACTGGTCCCATGAACAGGATTTTTCCCCTTTTTCCTCCTATCTCTTAAGAAAACTGTATTTCATAACTCTGTCAATCAAACGCAGTAATTAGTTTTCAATGAAAGCTGGCACAGAGGTTAAGTCTACCATCAAATTAGTTCTGGAATATAATATCTCTCTCTCTTCCATATCACTGGACACCAAAATATTTTTTTTTAAAGTTTATGTTTACTAAAGACTTTATTTACACAATAAACAGTACTGAACAGATCCACTTTCACAGCTTCAATAAACTGAAAAAAACAACCCCACTTTCTTCACAAACAAGCTACTATACAGCTACCATAACTTGTTCGAAAGAATATTCAAGTACACTTTACCTTCAGTACTTGCACTCATGTATTTACGAAGTCATGAAAACTGTATAGTCCTAACGAATATCAGAATTTCAGCTACTATAAAGCATTCCTGAAACAATGCAACATACTGAAGATATTGGTCAAATAACATTCCCACTCCACAGCTGCTTGCTGCATTTTATTTGAGTTGTAATTCTCTATTTATGAGTGTTATCTAAGGAAACGTACAATCTCTCCAAGGTTGCTAGTTAAAAATGAACGTCATCCTTGCTCTGCAATGTCCTGTATCATTTTCAAATTTAAACCACATTCAGAAAACAGTTTAAACATTGACTAAATATGAAACCTATGTCTTAAAGAAGTTCAGATAGTACTTCATAATCAGCTGAATTGGTTTATAAATTCAAATTTTAAGCCAGGAAAATAAAAAAGTCCCAAGACACTTGTCATTAAAATCAAGGTGGAGGTAGAGAAATAATCAATACTACAATTTAATAGAGCTAGATTAAAGGAGTTGATCTACTGTCTAAATTACAAAAAAAAAAAAATCTAACAAAACCTCAAAAAACCTACAAACATTAATTATAAGCTTGTGGTCTTGTTAACCAGAACTGCAAATACCCAAGTATGCGGAGACATAGGCTCAATTTTGCCAAATAGGTATGGGGAAAAATTGGTGTGTGCGTACAGTAAGAAAAGCACTGTTTTATCTACAGTAATACCCACAAAGCATGGAAAACTTTAATAACTTACTCATATTTACCTTGGTGTTGACCCAAAACTACAGAAACCTCTGTTCTTTCAGTTCTGGAAACAACCTCCCCTAAATGTAATGTAAATGTACACATCTTGTTTTGGCATTTGCTGTGTTT
The DNA here is from genome assembly GCF_000699245.1 of Pterocles gutturalis. NCBI lineage: Eukaryota > Metazoa > Chordata > Aves > Pterocliformes > Pteroclidae > Pterocles > Pterocles gutturalis. Next base: position 4,457 of record NW_010141293.1, on the reverse strand, counting down.
CAGTTGTTCCACCTTAAGTTTTTAAGTTGAGGAAACAAAACCAACTGTTGAAAACTATTAAAGAAATTAAATAAAAAAGCAAGCAATGTCACAAAAACAAAAAAAAAAAATCCAGGTATATTATGCAAGAATCACATGAGTAATTCTGTTTACCATCATGTGTATTTTCATGAGACCCAAACAAATGCTTAGCTCTTCCCCTTGGTAGTGCTTTGCTTTAACTGGAACCAGACAAAAGGCAAACAACCGTACAAATGCCACGGTACTGTATTCCCATTGTACTGTATTATTCTGTTTTCTTACATCACCAAAAAAACCCAAACCACCCATGCACTGGGTAAAACAGGCATCATTAAAGCTGTGAGTGAGCCAAGTTACCACTTGCTCTCACTACATGTATTCTATTCGGTGTTATTAGCACTCACTTTCACAAGTTCTCAGACTCATCAACAAAATGGAAATGAGGCAGGGAAATAATGGCTTTGCTTTGAAGCTTCGGAGATCAAAGCCACATACCTGGATTCATGCTACTATCCTGCTACAGCCTTTCCTGTTTCTCCAGAGCCAACGTCTAATGGTTTCCTTTTTTGAAATATTTTTTTACTATATACTGAGAACACAAGCTATCTGCGGTTCATCTTCAAAAACCCTGCTCATTCGAGGAGCCTTCTCTCCTCACAGCAATCCCAAAAGCAGGATCCACAGCATATCCACAGCATCCGCTCATCTGTGCATGCAAAACTCCAAGCAGGAGGAAAAGCTCTTACAGCAACACTGCTCTCCCGCCTCCCTAGCTCTCCTCTCACTCTCTCCATGCCACAGGCTGGTGCTTCCCAGCATGATTTGGCCACTGCAGCAATGTGGCCTTCCAGCTACAGCACAGAAGTCCACACATCAGAGGATCCAAGCACCTAAGAGTCACCAGGGCAGCTAGGCACATACAACAGTACGCAATCCTCTAAGTAGAGGGGAGCATTTGGGCAGGGGAGCATGCAGGGCTGCACTGAAACTGCTGCACTTTTAACTGGATGGGAGAAGCAGCTACAACAGCTAGGGCAGGGCCAGCTGTTCGGAAACAGACAGGAATATGTGACAGGGAAGGCAATGGGATTAGAGAGGGCACAGGAATGCTGTGGGTGCGAGAGAAATGTTTCTTAATTAAATCTGGAAAACAACAGCCAGTATCTTTAATGTTAGGAGAAATAAGTACACTTGAAAGAGTTTAAAAATACTTCAGGATGCCAGAGCAACTTGGAGGCAGCTGGGTGTGTTGGGAGGACAGGGGAGCAGGCAGGAAGAGAGGAGCTAGTTAGCTTCCAGCAAAGCAGCAACAATCATTTTACTTACTAGGAGATGAATGGCCAACATTTACGGTCCTCATCTTGTAGTCTGGAACAACAGAAAATTCCAGAATGGACAAAGCAAGAGTTATCCAGAGAGTTTTGGCCTTTGGGGTGGGGTGGAAGGCTGCTCTATGGAGAGCAGGGGAAAAAAAAAAAAAAAGAGCACGTGCAGTCCCTTTGCCACTTCTGAGATCAAAAGTGTAAATAATAACCCATGAAAGAGATGGCAAGCTTCCCCATCCCTTCTTCCGATACCTGCAGCTTCACCTTTCTCTTCCCAGGTCCGGATGTTCTCTCCCCTTCACTGTACCTGCAAACATACCAAAGTAGCTTTTCCTTCCTCTTTCATGTTGCTCAGACACCAACAGGAGAAACAACAATGGCAGCCTCCCTGCTCTCAGCCAGAGCCTGAGCAACCCCGCCGGCCAGGAGGAGCATGGAGGGAAGCACAGCCTGCTTGGCTGCTCGCTGGAAAGGGCACACAAAGCTTCAGTGAACCGGAGCACCTTCACTGCACATGGAGTTTTCAGAATGGTTTAGCTGAAGGTGCTCAACAACTTTTTCAGGCATGAGCAAACAGACTGTTCGCAGGCCTGTAAAGCACTCACCTCCAGGCAGATTTTCTCAAGAAGGGCGTAAGGTATAACCTATATGGGCTGATTCCCCTGCCAAACCCAAGTTCCACCTCCAAAGCAAAAAAGGTACAAGGACCTGTCAAAAAACAGCTGTAAAAATGGTTTAACATGGACAAAAGGTTGTTGCTTTTTTTTTTTTTTTCCTTTTTTCTCCTTTAACACCTTTACAACAGATGAGCTAGTCAGGCTGAATTTTGTGAGGAAATTTTCAGCTCAGGGCAAGAAATCTAGCCTGGGAAATAAGAGTCCAAAGGGTTAATGTCTGAGAAAGCTACAATCAACTAACACAGCTTTATAGTGGGAAGGGAAAGGGAACAGCCACGGCTATAAACTCCCCATATAATTATAGCCTGACTCTTCCCCTGCCTCCCAGAAGCTGTGCTTGCTCAGTCCAATCCTAATTTTGGGAAACAAGAACCAGCTTCAAACAGCAATTACTCTATTAGACACAACCTTTCACAACACTGCTCAAAAAACCCTCTGCATGGTATTTTTCAGCATGCTCTTATATCAGGTCTTCCATGTCCTGATCCTCCAGTGAACAGCATAATCACAGCAGGTATTTACCTACACCATGGTGGAGAACATTGCCACTGCTTTTATGTTAAAGATGACAGACAAGATCAATAAAATAAGTTGGCTACAGCAACAGTAAACAGTGCATTTGGAAACAACCTGTGTAAGTGAACAGTTCTGACACTGCTCCCCCCCAGACCTGTGTTCTCATACTCTTACACATGTTTATTATTTATCCACATGCTGACAGAAGATTTGCTCTCACACTTGCTCCCCCAATCACAGAACACACCAGGAGGGTAAAAACCTGATGCTTGTAGCAATGTGAGTTATAGCACAACATACTGCAACCTCTGGCAAAAACCCCCTCCTGAAGAGTTCACAACACCAATGCTGCCCTAGGCAGATACGGATTCCCAGGATAACAAGAGCTATCTCTAAGATGTCTAGACAAGCTTTTGCAAGCACATCCCAGAGCAGAGAGAAGGTGTGGCACATCAGGCCGGTCACAGACAAGGTACTGTGACAGCCAGCACACTCCTGTCACATAGCCACAAAAAGAATCCTTTCCTACCAGTTACCATTTGAACCAGTCCCACAGTCTGCACTGATCTTCAGCCTTACCTCAAACTTCGAAATTAACCTGGCATTGAGAGCTCACATAAGACTAATACCTAATACTGCATTGCTCTAACTGGTAACAGCAGCACGTGCTAAGTAGCAAATGTGAAGAGACTGTTTTGCTTCTGTTCAGTCTATAAAGATGGAAAACACATAAAAATGGTGAACACATGATCCCAGGCATTATACCAAGACCAGCCATCAGCATTCCCTTGAGCCAACTGAACAGGCAATACAAATAGTAAGTTTATTACACTCACAATGTATGAGATTCATCCTCTAATATTATTGCACTTATACATAACTAATTAAACTACTGCGATTGCTGCTGCTCAAGTATGTAGAAAACTGCTAAAATCAAGTGTCACAAGATTAACTGGGTAGCTATCTAGTCCTTGCCTGCACCAAAATAGTCCTCACCTTTCATCACAGGACTCACACAGGTGCACTGTCCTTCATGAGCTCTAAAGATGTATTCAGTATGTCCTGCATGCAGTTCCCACGTAGCAGAAACATCACACTGTTTGCAACAATGCTCCTACTTGTCTTACACACCTGTACTCAATGTGCAACAGGCTGGAAACATCACACTGTTTGCAACAATGCTCCCACTTGTCTTACACACCTGTACTCAACGTGCAACAGGCTAGCTGAAGTTTTTCACAAATTAAAAATGAAAAGTTTCAGGGAAACATACAACACTTCAGTCGATGCCAAAGACACAGTTCACAAGGCCCATTTCTGATGCAGTTTGTATGAGAGTAGGACCGTCACACATAGTATCAGTTCAAACACAAGTGACAGATATAATGCTCTAAAGTCTCTTTCCAAACTGAAAGCACTTTCCAAACAAAACGGAATGAACACTAGCACAGCCCTGTGAGGTAGATACCGTTAGCTGTGTTTCACACCTGAGAAAGCCACCACACACACACACACACACGGCTGGCTGCCTGCTTTACCCTTGGCCACAAGAGTGGTCACTGCCCAAACCGGGATGACCACGGGGGTTTCCCGTTTCCAGCTCTATGCTATAGCCAATTCATTTCTCTCCCCAACCCCCCCTTTACACACCTTTGAAGCACACCTAAATCTACAAAGTAAAGAAACGTGGCAACACAGTAAGTACAGTATCTCATCCCCGCTGCGACAGGAGCATCCCGCCCGGTTGGGAAGCAAACCCCGGCCCGTGCAGGTGGGAGCCGGTGGCCGGGACACCCGCGGGGATGCCGAGACACCACGGGGATACTCTGCTCCCGGATGCTTTTGCCACTAAAGCAGCCTACAGATATTAAAGCCAAAACGCACCAAGAAACGAACCCGGCGTGCCACAGCCACCGCC
>NW_010141292.1:0-5692 GCF_000699245.1 Pterocles gutturalis | reverse complement strand
GGGGCTAAGGTGCTAGAAGCTTTCCCAGTGTCCCATAGAGCTAGCGCCAGCCAGCTCCAAGACAGACCTACTGTTGGCTAAAGCCAAGCCAATCAGCATCTCTTAGATAATGTATTTAAGGAGGAAAAGAAAAACCAGCAGCCAGATTGAGGAGCAAGAATAGGTGAGAGAAACAACTCTGCAGACACCAAGGTCAGTGAAGAAGGAGAGGCAGGAGGTGCTCCAGGTGTCAGAGCAGAGATTCCCCTGCATCTCGTGGTGAAGACTGTTGTCAGGCAACCACGCCCCTGCAGCCATGGAGGGTAATGGCAGAGCAGATCTCCACCTGCAGCCCACACAGGACCCCATGCCAGAACAGGTGGATGCCCAAAGGAGGCTGTGACCCCGTAGGAAGCCCACGCTGGAGCAGGCTCCTGGCAGGATATGTAGACCCATGAAGAGAGAAGCCCATGCTGGAGCAAGTTTGTTGGCAGGACTTGTGAGCCCATGGGGGACCAGACTGTTCCTGAAAGACTGCATCCCACGGAAGTGACCCACCCTGGAGCAGTCTATGAAGAACTGCAGCCTATGGGAAGGACTCATGCTGGAGAAGTTTGCGGAAGACTGTCTCCTGTGGGAGGGACCCCACACTGGAGCTGGGGAAGGGTGCGAGGAGGAAGGAACAGCAGAGACAACTGTGATGAACTGACCGCAATCCCCATTCCTCACCCCCCTGTGCCAGTCAGGGGGAGGAGGCAGACAAAATCAGGAGTGATACTGAGCCTGGGAAGAAAGGAGGGAGGGAGGGGGAGTGTTTTTAAGATTTGGTTTTATTTCTCATTATTCTACTCTGATTTAATTGGTAATAAATTACATTAATTTCCTCAAGTCAAGTCTGTTTTGCCTCTGAGAGTAGTTGGCAAGTGATCTCCCTCGTCCTTATCTTGACCACAAGCCTTTCATTATATTTTTTCTCTCCCTTGTCCAGCTGAGGAAGGGGAGTGACATAGCAGCTTGGTGGGCACCTGGCATCCAGAGAGGGTCAACCCACCACACAATGTCTCTCCTGGCCCCAGAACTAGGAATACTTTATTATTTTGCTGCTCTGAAAATATTCCTGTTCATTTCAGTTGACAGTTCTTCCAAGGATCATGCCTTCATCAGATAGCTAAAATCTTCATTAATGTGCTGAACTGTATTTTTTTAATTCAGGATGTGCAGTTGGAGAGGGTTTTGTCTGGGATATCCTTGTACTCACCCCTTTGACTATCTGACTCTGGTTGTCCCCAGACTCTGCATGGAAGATCTGGTACTGACATGGACCTTTAATTATGGCATTCATCCAGTGATATTTCTTTTCCAGATCACTGCTTATTGCTCTATTTCTGCCTCTAAGGATACACTGCACCACTTAATCCTGTGGCTTTAGTCAGTTACGTTTTACCAAACTTTCTCTCCAAGATCCTTATCCTAGTTTTCTGAAAACAAAATCCTCTACCTTTCCGCAACCTAGGCTGAAGCTCTTGTCTGGGAGCTCAGCATCTCTAATACATCATTTACATTCTGAACCCAGGAAAGAAAGAAAACTTCATATACTCTCTCTCCTGCAGCTCACCTGCATTTGTTGCCATGATGCATATGCAAAGATCTCTACCTATGAGCACGTCCAAAACCTGTCAGATGCACCAGCTGCCAGTTTGTGTACTTGCTGTTCAACCCTACCTCTTGGTACAAGAAAACATTCACACTCAGATTTCAACTAGATTTGACAAGATGTCATACTGTTGCTACAACAATCAAAAATTTCTCCACTCAGAAGCACAGAGCACACTTGCTTCTATGTACAGAATTTGCAGATGGATGAATGCATGATACAACATTTGCTCTATATCAATTTACACCACCTAGAGAAACTGTTTGTGGATATGTAAAAAAAAAAAGAGTATAGAACATATGAATAAGCTCTTAATCACCACTAAATGAACCAATTCCTGTTGCAAAAATGATTAACACTGAAGATAACTTGTTTAAAATTAAATAAACCAAGCCATTTACTCACCACTGGCAGCCTGGATTGAAGCATCTGGAGATCATCGTAACCATAAATCTGCTTAAAGACAGAAAAAAACACAACATCACTATAACACTCTTCTCTGACACTGACCAAGCTGGGGCTTTAAACAGAGTTTGACCTAGGCCCACTCTCTTTTAAAGGTGTACAGCTACAAGTCACACGGTGCCATTACAGCACACTGTAGCATTTTAAGGCTAGTAGACCTTAGCTTATAACGGCTTGTCACTCTGATGTTGTTGCTTGGTGACAGCAGTCCTCTAAGGAGAGTTTGACTGTCCCATCTTCAATACTGTTTTCACAGATGCATCATTCATCAACTCGTGAAAAATCTACAGGGCATTCAGATTTGGGAGTAAGAGCAACAGCCTTCTTTAAGGCAATCATTACTTCTGAGAATACCAGGATTTCAGATTTCATTACTAGACCACAAAGCAACCTATGGCATCTCCTCGCTTTCAGTGTGATACACGAAAGATGATTAGAATAAAATTCCTGATTCAAAAAACAGATAACCAAAAACATGTTGCTCCTGCTCAGACATCAAAAAGCTATGTGCAATCTTTCAAAGTATGGCAGACAGGACACATGGCACATTTCAACCATTAATATATTAAATCTATTCCAGTAACACAAACCTGAATGAGTGTAATTTCACTCAAAGTGCCTAAAACCTGATACCACTGAAAACCATAGTAATACGTATGTTTAGCTTCACGAGCAGCCAAATCAGGTCTGTACCAACAGATCTGCAGTGTACTACCAACAGTAAAACCCCACTGAATACATTTCCTATATTCTTCAGCATTTGGAACAAGAATTCCACATGCAACATGTGCCAACAGAAATGCCTTTGCATAGATCGCAGCAGGTCTGGAGGGCCCACTCGCACCAAGAGTTAAGCAATCAAGGACAGGAACAATTAAATTGCTTACTGGGTAGGCAGGCAGAAGTCCTCCAGGTCCCACAATATACTGGTTATGCAACAAGGGTGGTACACCTTGGGGCAGGTTTGGCGGAGCCTTGCCTGTAGAATCAAAATACGGAAGCTTTAACAAGCCTTTAGAACATAAAAGGTTTCAGCATTGAGACAAGATAGCTCACAAGTCCTGGTGGCTGCACTGTCATACTTTGTAAAGAGCAGAACTACACAGAAGAATTTTGTCCTGGTTGATGAAAATGCTCAAAATAGCCTGAAGAGTTTAACCGCATCTCAAGGAAGGGAAAGCACAGGTTACTTAAGACTGAAAACAGTCCCATTAGAGAACAGACTAATTTTGTAATTTATTTTGTCCAAGAGGATTACAAGAATTACAGAACTTCTCCTTTCCTCAGTCCTCTCCCGAAGGCAAAATTTATATTGTTCTCAATCTAAGAGAGCAAATTTTCTCCTTTTATTTTCTGCTCTGTCAACACATTCCCCCTTATCGCCAGCAATAGACTGGAAAGCACTGAAAGTTGCCACCATACTTTTTGTGGGTGATTTATTGCAGCTGACAATAGCAAAGAGAAGACTGAAACAGTTTCAGTTGCGTCCTTGAAGCAGTGCTAGGAAGCAGAAGAGTAAAAAAAATTTGCTTTGGCCAGTCAGACACTTCATTTACAAGGTATGGGAATAAGAAATGAGAAATCCTTCTGTAAGTAAGTTTGATGGTAATATTTAAATCATTCACTTCCCTCCATAGGGCCTCCTTTTAGCAGTTCAGGTTGATTACAGAAGCAAGGGAGAATTTAGCATTGCTTCCACTTCACTGCAAGAAGCCTCCCCACCTTCTCTCTCTGTGGACCCTTCTTTTGAGGTGCTATTTGCTGTGGAATGACCCAGACACCAGACACTTTTTTCCTTTCTATAGATGTGGCATATGATAATGATGACACTGCAGTATATTCTGATACTGCCAAATGAATTCAAGTCACAGAAGACTGAAATTAAAACTAACGTGAACTCACAGCCAAGAGCTGATCACAACCTGGAGTACAAACTGGGCAAATCTCCTACCCCAAAACTTCCAAAGTCAGAACTGCTCTGGTGCCTATTTATAAAGCTCTTTGGGGATGGAATGTTCTATATACATGCCACACAACACCCTAACAAATATTTCAAATACAGAAAACCAGGCACCTTTATTTTATACACCAGCAAATAAAGCATGCTGAAAATCCTAGTCAAGAGTGTAGATTTCTTAGTGTAGTTATGGCTGGTGAGATGCTCAACTGACAGCCCTGCTGACTGAAGTCCTCTGTCTATCCACATGATCTGTTAATATTGCGAACCTGAAGACACTAAGGGAGCTGCCCGTGTGGTAGCAGCTGGTATAGACACACTGGCAATGCCCAGGCCAAGGCTGTTTGTAGTGTTCATACTGCTTGCCATGCTGACAACTGAAGAGGTGGTGCTAGTGGATGAGGTTGAAGCAGTTGAAAAGGTTGTTGAGGGCTGGAGCGAAGTTGTGTTCTCAACACTAGTGTGCTAGAAAGGAGACAAAAAGAATGAGGATCACAGAGCAAATAAACCACAGTGGAAGATGCAGGGGTAAAAAAAAAAAAAAAACCCAAAACCAAAACAAACAACAAAACCAACAATCTTTTAAGTAACAGCAGTACGTGCAAAAGAAAAAGATATGCATCATCATCTATGCATCAAGCAAGCAACTAAGTTGCATGCTTGTGGTTTTTAAGTATCCAAACAAAATTATCACAAGAGCTAAATTCAAACCACTATATTATCACAAAATTATGCCACAGTAACTCAAATGTCACACAACTGCACTATTTCTTGCCCTTTGCTTGTATGTGCCTTTAAGATAGCACTTGTTATGTTAAATAAACTCCTATATTCTTCCAAAAGACAGTACTTGTTTTCAAAATACAGGACACTGCTATCATGATTTCCTCAATGCACTTGTGGAATTTAAAAGATTAAAACTGCAGCGCCCCACAACAGTCAATGTGGTAAAATGAAACACAGAGCAAGATGTATTATAGGAACATGTGAGGATAAAGGAGTTCCTGGTTTGAATCCAGCACAATACAGTGCCTTAGCTGTAAGCTGACCACACTTGCAAAACAGTGTCATCAACACACAGAAGCCAAAACAACTCTGACAACAGAAAAGCTCTAGAAATGTGCCCATGTGAACATCATGAGGCTCAACACGGCCAAGTGCTATGTCCTGCACATGGGCCAGGGCAGCCCCTCGTAGCAATACAGGCTGGGGGATAAAGGGATTGAGAGCAGCCCTGAAGAGAAGGACTTGAGGGTGTTTGTTGATGAAAAGCTCAATAGGACGCAGCAAGGTGCGCTTGCAGCCCAGAAAGCCAACCATATCCTGGGATGCATGAAAAGAAGCGTGGCTAGCAGGTCGAGGGAGGTGACTGTGCCCCTCTACTCTGCTCTGATGAGACTCCACCTGGAGTACTGCATCCAGCTCTAGAGTCCTCAGTACGGGAAAGACACGGACCTGTTGGACCAAGTCCACAGGAGGGCCACAAACACCATCAGAGGTTTGGAACACCTCTCCTAGAAGGACAGGCTGAGAGACTTGGGGTTGCTCAGCCTTGAGAAGAGAAAGCTCCATGGAGACCTTATTGCTGCCTTTCAGTCCTTCAAGGGAGCTTATAAGAAAGATCACAGAATCACAGA
>NW_010141291.1:0-937 GCF_000699245.1 Pterocles gutturalis | reverse complement strand
CCTAGAGGGGCAGAGGAGGATGGCAGGACTTGCACCCTACCACCCCCTCAAATTTTTTCCTATTTAAGCGTGGAAAAAAGCAACTCAGGATTTTCCCAGGGATATTATTCCAGCTCTACCAGTTCCTCAAATTAGAAATTCTTGTGGGCGAGCGTCACCTTTGTGTTGTAGAGACCTGGCGCTTGCAAGAAAAATCCCGTAAATGTTTACTTAAGGTTCACATTTAACAAATACAGGCTGAGCTTATAATCAAATTTATTCCAGGAAATGATAATTTAATATTTCAGAATTCCAAGCGCGATATTAACAAATATACATTGCCGCAGAGATGCAACTGTACAAATACTAAAAAAAAAATTAAAAAAAAATTTAAAAAAAATTAAAAATTTCAGCATTTATTTTTACAACTTTACAGTCCGGCTCCTTGGCTGTCGATGAGCCAAAAAAAATTAAAAAATTTGGAAAATTTGTAATTTTTTTTTCATTTCGTATTTAACTCCGGTGCCTTTGTACATCTCCCAGTGTCTTTGCAGCCCACGGAAGTCGCTGAAATCCGCTCCGGCGCAGAACTTTTGACGTTTTTGTCCGAATTTCCCAACCAAACACCGAGGAAATCTGTCATCCTGTTGAACCTATAACGCAAAAATTATTCCTGGGAGCCAGCAGCACGGGAAGGCGCCTTCTCCGTGCGCGTGTCGCAAGATGGCACTGCAGGACAAAGTTCCTTCTGTCCTCGGGATCAAATTTGATGGATGGAAAATTTGCTGCAGGGAGGCAGAAAAACCCCCACTCCCCCCGAAGGGGAGCTGGGGACCCCAGCTTAGACCCAAAAAAAAAAAAAAAAAAAAATCTTATTTTCTGCTCACGGCGTTGCCGCCTTTGCGACAGCAGCAGCTTCACGTGGAAGGACTCCAGAAGCTCATTGAAAAAAAAAAAA
>NW_010141290.1:1409-3441 GCF_000699245.1 Pterocles gutturalis | reverse complement strand
ATATATGTCCTGGGTATTTTTTAAGTTCTCTTGTTGTGCTGTAAAAAATGTGTGGATTTCTAATCAGGCTGATTTTCAGAGCCATTAATATAATATTTAAAGTTGAGTTCACTGGATTATTTTTGTCTCACCCAACGATTCCTAACTTCCAAATTAATGACAAGTGATTTCTTCTTCGTTTTCTTCTGTGTACGATTATGCAATAGCGTTTCTTTCATTTTAGAGCTGTTCTTTTCGCAAGAACAGGAAATAATTTATTTTTTGCTGGTGGATTTTTTTTTTGAAAGAAAAAAAAGACAAAGTATCTGATACTTTTTTTTATTATTATTTACAACGTGTGATGTTTTGTATAATAGATTTCACCTTGACCATTCCTAAGGACTATTTGCTTTAACCTGCTTCTAAGTTCGTTTGTCTTATGTGGTCCTAGTTGTTGTACTTACCTTAAAATAAATCCATGCTGTTTTTTTCTGCTCCAAGTCTGGCGCTTGTCTGTGTATATACGTGTTTTTTTGAGTTTTTTTTTTCTCCCTTCACCTTTTCTTCATGAGGAAAAAAATGGTTGTTTTTAAAACAAAGTCGTTTTCCTGGAGCCTAAAGGTTTATTATTATGATTTGATAAAAGATTTAATTCACTTTGAGAACTGGAAATTATACAGCTGCGGGGGGAAACGACTCGGCACCGCGGGGGCGGTTGGGTCTGAGCACCATCAATCCCAAATCCTTGCTTGGAATTTGGGAAAATTTCCCAGGCCTCCAATGTGGGGGGAAAAAAAAAAACAAAAAAAAAAGGATTCCAGGGAGGAGGATTTCTGTGTCCCTTGCCCCATCCCTGCCAGCTCGGGCCTTGTGCGGTGCTTTGCGTGTCCCAGTGCCCGCAGCCGGCTCTTTCCGGAAAGAAATAAAACAGAAAATAAATGAAAATCCCTCTTTTTAAAAAGGAAACCCGAAAGGCTACGAGTGGGTGCGGGTGATAAGAGCGATCGTTTAAACCCCGGCTCACTGCGGAGTCTCAAAACAAGGTGGAAAGTTCATTTCAGAATAATTTCACAGATTTTAAATCCTCTCCCTTGGGAAGATTGGGCTGGTTTTAACCTTCTTTTTACCTATTTAAGCTCCTCTTCACAAAGCCGGGCACCGACAGATGCTGTGATTTTCCCCAAAATCAATCTTAACCTATTAAAGCACCTTTAACCAGCGCAGAATTGCAGGGGAATAGCAACGCCAAAGGCACGGAAACGCCGGTAAAGCCCGAGGCAGACCTTAGGAGGGCTTTTTGGGACTTCTCAAGCCCAGTTTGCTGGAGCCCGGCTCCGTTCCCAGCCGCCCAGACACTGCAGAGGCTCAGCCGTCCAACATTTCCCGGGGATATTCCCCCCTTCCACCTCCCGCAGCCCCCCGAAACCCCTCCTAACCCTCTCGTAGGGAGCGGTTGTACCTATGGCAGGCTGTTAAAATCGATGATATAAATTGGTTTTGATTGGGTAACTTTCTCATCCACTAGAAAGCTGGCAAAAAGTACTGAAACTCTCCGTCTAAATGAGAAAAAATGTCCGAGCTTCACTTGATCTGTATTTTAAGGAACATTCTTGTAAAACTCTTGCAGTTTTTCCTGGCTCTCAGAGGGTGGTTTAATTTTTTTTCTTTTTTTTTTTTTTTTTATGCAACAAAATCCAAAGTGCTGTTTTAGAGGGAGAAAATAAATAGGGTAAAGGTGAAAAAAAAAAAAGGTTAAAAAAAATAGGGTAAAAGGGTAAAAAGAAATAAAGTGGGGAAGAATTCTTCCCCCGGCCCAGCCCTCTTCCCCGCAAGCTTTTTCTCCCCCTGGAGCCCGATGGCAGGGGAATATGGGGTGGGTGCCTGCCCTCCTGGAGGTGCCTGAAGTCAGGTGCTGCTGTGGATTTTCCCACACGTGTCAAGAAATCTCGGGGCTGCTGATGCTCGCCCATCTTCCCACGCCATGGGGAGCCTTCCCTTCACCAGTGGGCAGGGATGCCGAGGGGTGCAGTGCTGGGGGCTGGGTCCCCCCACG
>NW_010141290.1:0-1352 GCF_000699245.1 Pterocles gutturalis | reverse complement strand
GGGTCCCCTCTTCCCCCCCAACCCCTCGGTGGGTTTTTTCCCACCCTACCTCTGTGGGATGCTCCTGGATGCGTGGGGTCTGCACTGCTCCATGCTCCTCTCCCCCTCCCCATGCTGCTGTGCTCCAGCTTGGGACACGGCAGGATTTCAGGATTTCAGAATTTCAGGAGCTTGGCAGAAAAAGAAAAACCCTCTATTAGGTGCTGGGAGCTCTCAGGATCAGGCCTTTGCCCGGCTGGGAATTGCATCCGGAGCAGGGTGGGCATCCACCCCCCTCCCAAGCGGGTGGGGGCTGAGACCGTTATCTCTTTGCTGTGTCCCGTCCTGGAGTGGGGTCAGATCCTATCTGCCCTTCTCCATCGAGACCCAGTGTCCCCCCACCTTTCCTAGGGGAGGTTTTTTTTTGTTGTTGTTGTTGTTGGGCTGATTTTGCAGGTGAGGTGATGGCAAAGTGGGGGTGCAGAGACCTTTTCAGGGCTGTATTTAAAAGCTGAGGTGTGGAGGTTGATAACGCGATAGGCATCTGTCACGACAGGTGACTTCAGCCTGACTGGGGCAGACAGGGAGCAAAGAAGGAAGGAGGAAGGAGAAAGAAAGGAGGAAGGAGGGAGGAAGCTCCAGGGCAGCTGCCACAGACACCAGGAGCTGGATCGGGCTGGACCAGTATAACCCCCACCCAGCATATCAGGACGGCCAAGCTCGGCCCAAAGGGGACTGGCTCAAGCCGCTGCATAGCTGGTTGCACTGGGATGGGGCCCAACGTTGTTCTGGGAAGTGCATGAGGATGGTGGATGGGTTTTTATTTTAATTTATTTTCTTGCTGTGCTGCCATTAACAAGTTTGCAAACCTGTCTGAAAGCCCAGACAGCTCCGGGTTTTGGGAAGGGAAGGAATGATGGTTTTCCAGCTTGTCTCCTCCAGGAAGATCCCTGTGCAAGTGGTCACCCAGGGAGTTTCCCCAGTGCTACAGGACCCAGTTAAAACACAGTTCATTCAGGAAGCCCCCCAGGCCTCTGCACAGCCTGGACGTGGAGCTGTTTGGTGTGTGTACCCCCCCCAAGCCACCCCACCTCCCCTAGAGCTCAGCAATGCGCCGTGGGAAGGTGCCGGACAGGAGGGTTTTGGGGAAAGCCACTAGCTCATCTGTCGCTTTGGAGGGGACTTTGCAGAAAATCCGTACCAGGTGCTGGAAGGCCAGGAGAGAAAGAAATATACCCTCAACCCCAAATCGATATCGAGCAACCTCGCAACTGTACAGTGGCATGCACAGCGAGGGGTGGGCAGATCCTCCGGGCCCCTCCGGGAGGTCGTGTCTAAGGGACCCCAGGCCGGGATACAGCAGGAGTGGGGAG
>NW_010141289.1:492-938 GCF_000699245.1 Pterocles gutturalis | reverse complement strand
ATGTCCCCAATGTCCCCAAGTGTCCCCAACCCACTGGAATGTCCCCAGTCCCCCCAGATGTCCCCAATCTCCTTGGACCATCCCCATGGTGTCCCCAACTTCTCCATCCCAACCCCCCCAACGATGTCCCCAACCCCTCCCTGGATTGTCCCCAAAGTGTCCCCAACCCTCCCAGATGTCCCCAAGGTCCTCGAGGTGTCCCCAGCCCCTCTGGATGTCCTCTGGATGTCCCCAAACCCTCCCTGGACTGTCCCCAAAGTGTCCCCAAGGTCCTTGAGGTGTCCCCAAAGTCCCCAAGGTGTCCCCAACCCTCCTGGATGTCCCCAACCCCTCCCTGGACTGTCCCCAAGGTGTCCCCAAGCTCCCCAAAGTGTCCCCAAAGTGTCCCCAACCCCCATGGATGTCCCCACCCCTCTGCCCCTGATGTCCCCAACCCCTCCCTGGAC
>NW_010141289.1:0-444 GCF_000699245.1 Pterocles gutturalis | reverse complement strand
CAAAGTTCCCAAAGTGTCCCCCAGCCCCCTGAGGTGTCCCCACCCCCTCCCTGGACTGTCCCCAAGGTGCCCCCAAGCTCCCCAAAGTGTCCCCAAAGTGTCCCCAACCCCCATGGATGTCCCCAACCCTCTGGCCCTGATGTCCCCAACCCCTCCCTGGACCATCCCCAAGGTCCCCGAGGTGTCCCCAAGGTGTCCCCAAAGTCCCCAAAGTGTCCCCAAAGTGTCCCCAAGCTCCCTGAGGTGTCCCCACCCCCTCCCTGGACTGTCCCCAAGGTCCCCAAAGTGTCCCCGAGGTGTCCCCAAGACGTCCCTAACCCTCCTGGATGTCCCCAACAGCCCCCAATGTCCCCATGGGGGGGGGACATGACACAAAGGGACAATAAAAGTGTCACCTCCCCCACCCTGTGTGGCCTGGGACCGAATTTGGGGACAAGGGACATG
>NW_010141288.1:26185-26436 GCF_000699245.1 Pterocles gutturalis | reverse complement strand
GATTATGTCAATTGCTCTTCCCTTATCCAGCAACACTGCAGCCCCACCGTAGAAGGCCACTAAACTTGTCAAGCACGATTTGCCCTTAGTGAAGCCCTGTTGGCTGTCACCAATCACCTCCTTATTTTTCATGTGCCTTAGCAGTTTCCAGGAGGATCTGCTCCATGATCTTGGCAGCCACAGAGGTGAGACTGACCAGCCTGTAGTTGCCTGGATCTTCCTTATTTCCCCTTTTAAAAATAAGGGATATG
>NW_010141288.1:22150-26154 GCF_000699245.1 Pterocles gutturalis | reverse complement strand
AGCAGGAACTTCACCAGACTGACATGACTTCTCAAATATGATGGATAGTGGTTTAGCAACTATAAGGGGTTGGTGGGACAGAGCAGAATGTACACGCCTGCTCCACAGTGGTCTTGCACCCTCTGGCTTTGTGGGTGAACCATGTGCCAGTCCAGCCCCACAGAGTAATTCAAAGTATTATAAAAAGTCAGCTGGAGAACCACTGGCCCAGAACAGAAGAGAGACAATAACAGGGCATGACAAAAAAGAATATTTTAGTTGGAGCCTTCCTCTTCTCAGCAGAGTGAGAACTGCTCATACAGACTTTCTGCTCCCCAAAAAACTCTCCAAGAGGGCCAGGTCCACCCGCTCATCACTAACACCTAAGCTTGGGCCTATTTTATCTTTAATGAGTAACTGGGTTACATCTTAGTACCCTATTCACAACTCGCATGCATTTGTAGTTGTGCATACATTTTTATGTCATACCTGTTAGCCCTTTATCACATTATATTGATTGAGGAATATCTTTACTCTTCAACACTGCCTTAACCAACCACATTTTTAACTATGAGCTTTACACCAAGGCCTAATTCTGCCTTGATGGCAAAACATTCTCGTCTGACTGGAGATTTTGCATAACTACCTATGTTTTATACTGCTACACTACAGGCCTATCCTCTGGATTGAACATCCCTGTCACACCTAAAACTTTCGGAATTACTGTATTAACCTGTGTGCTGTTCTAAGCAATATGTTCTCTATAACATTGTCATTACATGATACCAAACAGAATGGAAACAGCAGCACAGTTGGAAAAGTTGAGCATTCTGCTACATCAAAAGACAAAATTTAACAGAACAAGATCTGGACAATGAGTTTAAACTATCTTCTCACAGGACGCTACTAGTCTATAATTAGAGGTGGTTGAAAAGGAAAAAAAATTTCTGTGTTCCTTTTCAATCCTGTGTTCAAACAAAGATTTTTTTTTTTTTTTGATCAACAGTAAGGTATCTGTAGATACGAATCAACCATATGCGTAATTCATACTCTGAACCTCTCCCAGTTGTAGAGACCTCATCCACATGAGCAAGTTGCAGTGATTTAACCAAAGAAGGTTTTTTAATTAACTCTATGGACAAAGTAATACACACAGCCATTTGCATTCCTTTGATTTATCAAATAAACATATCTCAGCTAAGAGAAATAAATCACATGACATAATCTCTGGAAAGTACTTGATCAAAATGGTTTTTGAAAAATCCATGTGAAACGGGTGCAACTTCTGTTTGTAGATTAGTTCCTTTGCATTAGACTCCCCATTACCTGAAGACTTCACTGTGCATGCAGCTTAACTGGTTTTCATATGAGGAACATGGTTGCACATTTTAAAAATTAACAATACTTCTCTCTCTATTTTTTAATCCATATATTTTAAAGTGCTTTAAAAAAGACAAGTAGTTATGTGGTTAAAAATTCATAATAAAGAAAATTCATACTTTTCATTTGAAAATCGAAATGGCTCAGGGCACAATATTGCATCAAAAGCCAATGATGCTTGGCATTTTTTAAAATATTACTCAAGGAAAAGTCAAGCACAGCGAGATGAAGTAGAAATACCCAAAATAATATGACAGCAAGGCCAGGAACTGAAATAAAATATTCCAATTCCCAATCCAATGCACATGTTTACTAGATGCTGTTTCTAACACATCATCATTAACTGAAAGCACTGACAGAAGAGTTAAATCTAATAAGAGTAAACCAAATAAACAAAGGAAAAAACCTTCCCAATTCTAATTCAAAAGGCTGCTCAGAAAGCCTTTGCATGAGTAAGAGCATGTCCCTTTCTATTCCAGAAATTTAACATGTAAGAATCTGCTTTATCTTCACAAAGAATAACTGACAGATTTGATTTCATTTATGGTCCTGAAAATGCTGAATTCCTCCGCTAAAATTAGTGTCATTAAACCACATACACCTACACACAAGATCAACAGTTAGGCAGAGAGGTTTCACATGGATATACACCATATCTAGAGTATGGGCAACGCACGGAGCACAGAAAGAATTGCCAAAACTCAGCATGTTTCCAAAACTACTAGAAAAATAAATGGTTGGGAAGATGTCCTCAAAGGAAAAAAAAAAAGGAAGCCGCTGTTTTAAGCTGCAGAAAGTGTACTGAAGAAGAGTTATATTTTATTTCATTAAAATATATTTTAAAAACATACTGTGTAAAAGAATTAGGATTCTCAATAATTTATTATTTACATTAGCAAATTCTGTTTGACCGTTATTCTATAGATAGAAATTAAAAGTCTGACAAAGGGAGTTGTATCAACTTCTTCAGGACCAAGCAAGCCCTTTTGCCATGAAACAAGTCCAAAATGCATTTCTTTCCATTTTGATCCCTTCAAATTCATGTTTGCAAACAGATCGCAAAAGGCTCGATGAAAGGTCACGATGGCGAGTGTTGAGCACTCACAGTGAGAGCCGGGATTTCAGAGTGCTCCGCAAGAGAGAGACCCCAAGGAGATTTTAATGTTGCACTACTCAGTAGTCAAGAGTCTGCAGGGTCTGATCCTGCTCTTGGTCCCGCCATCCTACCTGCACTGAAATCCATGGCATTACATGACAACAAGGCCTACACTTGGCCCCACAGGCATATCTTGGGAAGCTAGACAGACTCCTTGAGCCAGGCTGGCACGGGAGAGTGTTTTTCCTACCACTGTAGACACACCGTAGCTTATAATTCTTTTCAGTCCAAACATGATCTAAATTTCATTGTCTTCCTCCCCATCCTCTGGGGAGAAATATGCATAGGGAATTATTTCTCTGATGTAAGCACCATTCAGATTTTCTGATCCACATGAAAAAAATTGTACACAAGTGTCTGTTGTAGCCTTGACCGTTCTTAGCAGGGGGCAGCTCAGTTGTGCCATCAGCTTTCCAGATGTCTGAAATCACATGGTTACCCAAACGTCATGCACAGCCCATTGCAATGCCAGCTGCTGTCTGCTTTACTATTCCAGAAAAGACTTATCACCTCTTAGGCGATCATATAAAAACCCATGACTAAAAGAAGAAAAATGGTCAGCTCATGTGTTCTGTTTCCTGGAGGCACTCAATGGTATTTCTGACATCTCATGTAAGGCACCAGTCATCTGGTAGCTGAGCAAAAAGTGGCTTGTGAGACCTCTATTAAGCAACCACAGAGGGAATTGACAAAATTCAGATGGTTTGCTTGCTTTCTTGCTTAGATAGCACAAACAGTGTGGTCACGCCATCTGGGGAAGTTTCTGGTGCTATCCTAAAAGAGGAAGCCTCAACTTGCATGGCAAGCCAAGGAACATGGGTGACAGCATGATACAGCATGACTTTTTGATGGCTGCGTCAAGAGTGGCAGTTCTCACAGGTATAGCAGAGATTTCCTCGAGCCCCAAGAGGCCTCTGCTGCCTTGCTTTCATGGAAAACAGGTTTGTTGTCAGCAGTGAAGCAGTTACCTCCTTACAAGATGTCTCCATAATACGCAACGGAGGGCCAGGCTACAAAATTAGCTTTTGTGGCATACTTGCTGCAACTTCTCTGCTGTTAGTCTCACCCGCACAGCCTTATTCAGAGATGCAGTGCCAGAGTTAGCAGAGCCTATGGACGAAGAGGTTGTCTGGATGCTGTCTGACTGCGTCACTGAGCAGCCTCAGTCCAGAATATCAGTCTCAAATGGGACCAGGTGGTAGTACGTCAAATTGGTAACATAAGCTGTTGGGTCATCACTGTCTTCCATCTCTGAGGTAAAGTCACTAACACTTTCAAACCTGAGGAGAAGATAATAATTAAAACAAAACAAAACAAAACAAAAGGCATTAAGTCATTAATACTCATTTAGAAAATCAGAGTCAAAGGAATTGGAAGAAAAGTACTGAGGAAGAGGGAGAAAGCTAGGATATCTGAAGACTGACCCCTGGAAATTTTGAGAAAAGACTTTTGTGAGGGGACTACTTGGAAAAAGGGCTGCAGGCAGGAA
>NW_010141288.1:485-22134 GCF_000699245.1 Pterocles gutturalis | reverse complement strand
TGCTGGTACTACAAGTTAAATTTCTGAGAAAATGTAACATGTGGCCTTGCTTCACACCAGAGCAGTGTTGCAGTGGAAGCATTTCTAATGCTGGTTTACAGCTTCAGCTTTGTGAGGCTCAGTTTGTAAGACAAAGATCTAGAGTCCCAACTCTTTTTCCAAAGCTTCAGTATCTCACTCCCTCTCTTGGCAGCCTGAAATTAGAATTCACACAAGAAAATGTCAAAGAAGGTCCACGCAGATCAACTGTGAATCACTGAGCTATAGTTTCTCTGACATCCGCCTATGTATTATGATGCCAGCGCAACCTACTGGAGACACCAGCAATGGCATCCACTGTCACTTTCATAAACCAAGTAAATGGAAATCATTGCTTTCCATGTCCTTAAATAAACAGAAAAACCTATTTATTTATAACCTATGGAAATGAATGGACTGAAGAGTTTGCTTTGAGTTAAACAGGATGGCTACTCCCTTTTTAAACTACACTGAAACACACCTGCACAACACACTAGGAGAGCAAGTTCTAGTCTCTTTAGATAGCAGTCTTCAGTGAAAGGGACTTTGATGACTCCTCTCTAGTATGACACTGACTCTTCACAGCACTGGTCATTATAATACCTGAACCTCATATCTCATGACACCTGGTTACCACAGTGCATTTAAGATGATCCGGATCAAAAACTATTAATTTGTTTTCGGGCCCCAGGGCTCCCCTCCTACTAATGAATGAATGAATGATTTCCTGGGACCTAGCCTTTCTTGTCAGGCAATTTGGGATACCTCTACAATAGAATTTTTATGAGTCTAGAAGATTTTTCACTGTGGTGTGGGAAAATCTTCACAGAAAGTACTCAGAGCTGATCCCAACCACACCTCTTGCTCCTCACACCCATGTTTATATTTATAAACTATAGGCCAGTGAGAACCATGGTGCATGCAAGCAAAGCACCTTGTCCTCCCCTAGCTTTCAAAGCTCATCGTGAGGAATGAAGAAAGCAGCAAGTGAGCTCTGGAAGAGTGAACCATGCATCTGAGGTCCACATCCTTCCATTTTGTTCTCATAGCATGTGTCAGCAACACAAAATCCCTCAGTTCCCAGTAAGAATGGAAAGGAAATTGCCTTTTGCCTTTGTTTCCCATCTGAACTTGGATTCTCACCCTTTCACTTCACAGATACCCTCTCTGTGTTTGGCTTTTGTATGAGGACAAATGTCTAACACAAATAGGAAACAATGACTACAGTGTCCTTCCTCCAAAGCCTCGCTGTCCTCCCCTTGGCACAAGATTTAGGTTTTGACAAGCAGAGAACATCTGAATATAAAGAGATTCCCAAATTTAGTTTCACTTGTTTTGGTATTTTCCTTCCCACTTAACTCCTGTGTTATTCCCTGAAGTTTTCAAGGATTACCCACTGTCTGACACCTACTCACAAACAGAAGGCATCAACTTGTTAAAACTTTCATCAGTCACAAACATTCCTGTTCCAAGGAGGCTTGAATTTCTGCAGTAAGAAAACATTTTACATCTTCACAGATAGCCTAGCAGTTAAAGGCAGTCACTGCAGACCAAGGATAAAATCTCATCTCAGTTCAAGCAAGAGACTTGAAGAACCATCAAGTCTCTTTTTCTCACACTCTGTCTTTAATATTTTGAAAGAACTTGCATTCATTCTGACAGAGTGAGGAAAAAAATGAAATAGAAACTGAAAAATTACACAGGATGGAAAAAAGAAATCCTAACCTAGCTCTGATTGTAGGATGTAGATCTAACATCTTTTTAGGCTGACATACTTCAGCTCTCTGAATAGCAGATAAACAGATGAAGCTTTAAAATAATTTGGTTTAAAACTGCATCTCACCTACACACTAACTGGTTAGGCTCCTTCAGTTAAGTGAGGCAACTGCAGACATCCCTCGAACCTCACCCTAGAGAGCCCTAAGAATCGGGTGTTTCAGAGGACCCGAAGAAGAGCAGTAGGGTAAACAAACATATAAATCTCCCATTCCCATCTCTCCCCAAAACTTTCTTTAGAAGCACTGCGTGTTATTGGATAGCATGGTCTATACCTCCTGCAATGTATGGACACAGCTCTGTCTTTTCCACACTCCTACCTGGTCTTTCTCACCTCCTTTTTAACTATGAGGACCACAATGTCTTTTGAGCAGAAATTCATGGATTTTCTCCTGCAATACTGTTGCTATGCTCTTTACTTACAACCAAACTGAAATGAGCCTGAACTTTGAACGTTTATTACCCTCGTTGCTCTACTCCCTCCAGGCTGTTTGCTCGCCTGCATGTGTGGGAACATGTGCAGAAGGGAGTCAACTTGGTAACTTGCAAACACTTCACAGATCACGTTGTGCTGACTTATGGACCACTAGTGATCCAGAAACAACAGATTAGGAAATACCAGTGGGGCAGATAGGATGAAGAAAGCAGAAGAGGAGTCAAGAAGGCTATTCAGATTCTGCTCTCCTTCCCTTGTCAATTGGATAAAACTAGATTGTTAAAACTGGAAGGCCCCACAGATTTTGTGGTTCTTCACTCTCACTGACAGGGTGCTGCAAGCAGCACATAAGGTACAAAGCAGTGGCATTCATGTGCTGTGGTTACTGCAAAGCACTGCTCTAGAGCTCTCATACAAAACCCAACCCAATGAATCAGGGCTGTTTACTACAGCTAGCAGCTCTATAGGACACCCAACAGTCAAAATACTTTTGTGCTGTTACCAACAGGTCTTTTTCCCGTAATAAAGTTTACACTAACTCTGCAAACTACTATGGACATGTAGACTCCTCAATGCCCAAACTGCTGCTCTTGCTGTTTTTTTCTAAAAGCACCTTGGCAGACACACTGTCCTTTTCAATGGCCTATTCCTTGTGATGTAAGACAAACGTCTTTATCATTTTAACTCCTGTTAATACATTAGTTACTGCTCACATTTGCCAGGAAGAAGAGAGGAAACAAGGGACATAGAAGCTCGTTAACTCACAGGAGCAACCCCAAGTGTAAACACGGTGTGAGACAACAGCCCAGCTCCTTACATCACCTTACATACAAACAGATCTCCTCCCACCTAAGACTAAAAAGCACAGGGGAAACATTTGCTTTTCCTGTCAAGGGTAGGATTAAATTTTCCTGCAAATATTCTGTATCTAACTTCACCATCTCTGTGCTGCTTTTGCATTGCCACCGGTGAAAGTCTCTCCCATGGACCACAAGATGCTTGTGACAATGGCAGCGCCGTCCTGAAAACGCATATCTAGTACTGGAGTGAATTTGCCAAAAAGGCACCACGTCCAATGCCACTGGCTCTACTGCTGGCCTAAAAGAAATGCAAACGGTTCTGGCAGGGGAAGGCACCTCTGCAACAAAACCAAAGCATAAGTTAGAATGCATTGATTGACCACCTTTCCTTTCAAAAGGACTGTGGAATACTCAAAGAAGCACACATAAAAGGACTATTTATGCCACATGGATGCTGAGCACACTGGGTTCACTGCATTTTGCAATAGTGTGGTGTACTGCTGACTACAATTAGAGAGAAAATGAAGGAAGCAGAAAGCAACTACTTCAGAACAACAGAGCAAGCAACTCTAACCTGCAAAAATGCTATAGTTTCATTTGCAACAAGTGTGAGACTACTCAGCTGTTGGATTGCTGAGTAGGTAGCACTGCAGGCTACAAAAGCTGACCAGTGCAGCGGGACCTCGCGGAATGATTGCCACCTGCTGAAGCTACAAGTGCTCCTCCACAAAAAATACAGGTTTGCTTTGCAAAATGTCTTATTCAAATACATCAGCAGCCAAAACCCCAAAGTCATACAGAGTTGTATGTTGCTGAAAGGAAAAAGTTCCTATCTGAAGATATACAAGTCCACAAGGAATTAACTCTGATTTAAGAACAGAAAACACCAATCTCGTAAATCCAATTTTACAGAGACCAAAAAGGAACTGCATAGGATTTTGCAAGATTTTAAAGCTTCCTTTCTGGGGTACCAACCTACATTTAAAACAACAGTATAGAAGACTTCTGCTTTTTAAAAAAGTTAAATTTTTACAAAACCACTGTGCTACACAAGTGCCATTATCTCCTAGCCATTACCTCTCAGCTATAAAATACAGCTACAGGATGGGCAAAATTGGGGCATTGTGTAAAAGAGACATTTAAAATTTATTAACTTCCTGACTCCTGATTTGATTTCCTTCAGGAAAGTGAAAATACAAATGCAAAAAGCCAGGCTGTTATCATGATTTATTTCTTCCACCACAGTTTCTGGGAAACCATGCCTAGCATACAGTTTTTATCATATTAATATTTTATGGCCTTAATAATCTCTGACTTCAATGGAATGACAATTAGATGGTGACAGTTTTTTATCCCAGACAAGTAACTTTTGCTTGGCTGCAACATGTTTTTAAAATGAAAGTTAGATCTTAAAAAATAAAATAAATACATAATTTTAAAAATAATCAAAATGAGGCAGAAAAAGGCTTTCTTTCATAATTTGCTCCTATTATTTGTCACTCACACTGAAAAGTGATCCACTATGAACTATGACAACTTGAATTTCCAGACATTGGCCTTACAGAATTACATCCAGCGTGTCACTTCAGATTCATTAATGCAACCTTAAATGCTGTTAGCAAGGTCAAGGTTCAAAACACTAAGTGACAAGTTAATAGAAAGACTTCAAGAACTTACACTGGAGCCAGAGATACATTCCAGACCCTGACAAAACCTTGTCAAGCTCTAAACCTTTCCACAGACTAGCGATGACCACATGTCAAATGTGGCAAGACAGAGCGCTGCATTCAAAGATCAAGCTTCCATAGGGCTTTAGTGCTCTGTTTCCATCATTTCGATTGCTCTAATGAAAATGTACGTCAATATTTCTCATTAAAAATATTTAAATGCCTCACTACCTGTACCTCATTGAAATATCAATCACCTGCCATGACAAAAAATCTGTAGGAGCAGATTTCCGTCAATACCATCTGTCAAAACAATCAGTGACTTAAGACCTACATGAAAACCCTCCTAGTTACAGATCTCTGACCCCAGAATACCTACACGCATTAGGAGGCAGAATTTACAAAGACTGGTCTACTTCCCTCTCCCCTAATGAAACACTGATGTTTTGCCAAGTCCCAGCATGTTGCAGCACCCAAGCAGCCGCTCAGCTTCCTTTGACTACATTCAGGGGTGTATTCCCTTCCTTCGAGGATGGTGTTTTGCTTCCCAATAAAGCATACCCTTCGTAGTAGGATATTCTATTTGTAAGGATGTTTGAGTTTCCAAATTTGAGCTCAAACCCACTCTCATCAGAGTCATGAGAGAAAGAAAAAACTCCTCTATTCCCACCTGGCAGGACCCCTATGACAACCATAGCTTTTTTCATGCTTTCTTCACACAGAGGACTTTGTTCCTTGGGGTCAGTAATTCTCACCAACAGACATTTTATCAATTTTAATGGAAAGAGCTGTGAAGCCTTCGCAATCAGGCCCAGTAATCTTTAACCAGTCAAAATTACAACTGTACCAGACCTGTTCCTAGTTAGAAGACAAATTTTTGCTCTGAGTGGGGAAAAGCTCCAGTTTATCTGAGGCTGACAGCGTTACTCCTGCACAAATCTCACTTACAAGTGTTCTGCTGAATCTACGTCCAGGTGTTTCTCTTTTCCATTGGGTATACTGTGGTCAATGACTATTGTTTCAGTGTTGGCTAAACAAAATCCATTTGATCGCATTATTTCTGTTGGGAAAAGAAAGAAAAACAAGATGAAAATAATAAAAAAAAGCTGGAAAACAACTGCATATCATACGGCATTGACATGATTATGAACCAGGATGAACCAGTCCCATTATTGCCAGTGGCAAAATTTTTGTCCCCCTCAGTGGAATGGCAGCCCATCCACCTATTGCAACCTACCACTACCAAAACATTCTTGTATTTTTCCTGGATAGTCCTAGGCTTAAGCCAGTTAAGCAAAAAATCAAAAAGACAAGAAAAAAGGGAATAAAAAGTTACCTTCCAAGTTAATTCAACCACCATCTTTAAGTCATATAAAAACCCACCATCTTCTACACTGCCTTCAACTCTGCTTATTTGTTTCTCACTGTGTAAGAAGCCTCCAATCTGGAATACCTAAAATTTACACCTAATTCCACTGAGTTACTCCTATAGGGAGAGTTTATAAATAAAGAATAGTATTTTATGTGAATGAGAAGTTAATCTTTATTCAGAGTCTTTCCATGTAATAAGATTTTAGACGAAGCTAATCTTAGATGAAGCTAGGGCCACCACAAAATGAACATACTTCTCTGTGTAAATCAGCACTGACTTAAGTGGGACAACTCACGATTTGCCTCAAGGTAAGAGGACCCCATGTTACACGCTTGCATTATCAGCACAAACAAAAGGAAATTAGTCTGTGTCAGAAAATATGGTAGGCACAAAACATACATACAGGGAACCCCTAAGACCTTGCCTCAAACAGACCAATACAGTTCAAGTAATGAGCAGGAGAGAAAGAAGAGAGGTAATTTTTTTAAGTGTACATTTATATGTTCCTACATTAAGGTAAAGCCAGGACTCAGTTCCCTATTTTTCTTGAGAAACTAATCTTTGACTTTTCGTCTGTATTTTATTGCAACTCACTTTAGCAGAATACATTTGGGGATGGTAAAAACCACTGAGTCCCAGTAGAATAACACTGCACTCGTGACTCATCTTGGACCAACATCATACTGAAGAATAAGATTTACACCATAGGGAGAAAAGAGGGCAGCCCGTTCTCTCTTCCCCATCACCTACCACTCTGAACAGGACCACGTGGGTGACAGTTTGTTTTTTCAGACAATACAAAACATTTTTGCCTGCTTTTCTAAGTTTGCAAACCATGTAGAAAGCTGCACCATGACTAACACGAATGTCACAGTGTTCTCCTAATGTCCTTGATGTGACTGAAGAGTTACAGCACTTCATTGCTGTGTGAGCCTCTTTAGACACTAGCATTTACTGCCATCTACTGACAATGATGCCAGACACTGAAACCATTTCCAGTGTGCAACGTTCAGACAAGGTAAATAACAATTGTAATCAAATCTCTGTCTATGTTCCTAAATTCTTTGCAGCAATCATTTAAATGATAAAACCAATTACCACAAGATGTTTTTGGATAGCTGCATAGGTAGGAAAATCTTCCCCCAATTAATTAGGTATGACTCGTCTCTACCAAAATTAATTTAGAATTAAATCAAAACATGTTATTATTCAGCTACTGTGGTTTCCACAGCTCCTCAACACAGATGCTGGCAGGAGGGTTCCCTTTGCTGCTAGCCTCTGCCCACCAGCTGGGCACCCTCAATCTGACTTTAGGTTCTTGACCATCTCTTTGTTGTACCCACCGTGTGACACACTCTGTCATGCACACACAGAGTTCACGTGCCCTAAGGGGGTACACACCCTCACAAAAATTATACAAAAGCCCCAAGCCAGAGCAATACTGCAGCTTCACCCTCTGAAACATTTTTACAGCATATAGCTTGGCAATCCTTCATTTCATAACGGGCAGGTGCTAGGACCCACTTACAGCTCCAGTCCCACAGAGTAGCAACAGATTTCAGACAAAAGCAGTGACTGTGCTCTCAAGGGTCAGGGCTGAGAACACATCCTAGCATTGACGAGCAAAGCAAGTAACCACGTTCAGCCTTTGGAAGATGACTAATGTCAGGAACATACACATGAGGAATTTTATCTGAGGTTTCCACATCAACTCAAGGCATCATCCAAACTTCCATAGTCCCACGTGGGGCATGAGACACACATGTTGATTCCCATCTCTCGCTCCCAGGAAGCCAGATCTGCATCACCCCTCCCTGCAGTATGGCCCCAGGGGCTCTTCTTTACAATCCCTGTGCTGTGCTGTGGCCTGGGCTTTGAGGGCCCAAAAGAAGGCACCGGCCCAGATGGGCTGGCAAGACTGTGCTTCTCACTGAGGCTCTGCATTACACAGCACACTTCCAAAGAGTGAGTGGTGGGCTCATAAACCATTCACCATTTAATTAAGAGAATATTTACTTAACAGATCACTTATTTAATAGTTCACTTAGAACCAGAGCTCAGGATCAATTAAAAAAAAATCTACCCTGTGTATAAGATCAATCCTTAAGACACAATGTTTACACTTTTAGCATGTTGACACGCTGACTGGCCATTAACCGATCGATGCACTGTTAGTACCTCAGAAAACTGACACCAGTTTAATGCTAAACACTTTGTACACCTTGGAGGACTATGGAGTACTTCATTCTTATGTCACTCTCTGAAATAAACTCTTCTGGTAACACAAAACCAGCAGTTGCCATTAGGCTGACACAAAACATTTCAGTATAGAAATACAAAACCAGTCCACAAACCTTTAAACAACAGTCAGCAGCAGATGCAGAGGGGAAAGGTTGAAAGAATAGGCAAGGACAGAGTAATACTGCTCTCCATTTTACCCACTAGCAATCTGTGGTTTAGAAACTTCCTATGTCTCCACCTGTCACAGGTCTCAATGTACTTTTCCTCCATTTGCTTGTCTAACTGCTTTTTGAAGTCATTTATGCTTTCAGTTCCACCATATCCTATGACAACAAGCTCCACTCCTTAACTGTGCTTCATATGGAAACAACCTTTCTTTTGTTTGTTTAAAGCCTGTTGTCTGTCAACGTTATTGGATAACCTATAGCTCTTGTTTCATCAGAAGTAGGGTAATTGACCTCCTTCTATTCACAGTTTTGTAGACTTCTATCATATCCCCACTCTGTCATCTCTTCTGAAAGTTGAAGTGTCCTTCTTTATTTAGCCTTTTCCTTAGAGAAGCTGTTCAACAATTTGAATCCTTGTCCTTTATTTGTATGCTTTTAAATCTATTATATCTTTTCTGAGATGGAGGGCCCAGAATTGCACACACTGTATTCAAGATGGGGTGGTGCTCCTTTCTTCTGTTCTCCCCTCCTTTCCTAATAATATCCAATATTCTCACTGCTGGCTTTGTTTACTGCTTGGCACTAAGCTTACATTTTCAGAGAACTGTATCAATAGCCTCAAAATCTCCTTCCTAAGTGGTAACAGCACTATCATAGATGACAACTGTGAGGACCGCATTTTCCTCACATCCACTTCTTTGCATTTATCAGCCACCAATTTCACCTGCCACTTTACTGCCTGAATGCATATTGCATATTACACCAAGGCTAATAATATGTTCTATATTACAAAGCAGACTATGGAGAACTATCTTTTGAATTGCTGATGGAGAAAGAATAAGGGGAATGGCAAACAAAGTAATTTTCATTTTGTAATTCTTGTGTCAAATGTAGGAAGTTAACAACTCTCACCTGATATTTTAACTGGACTTTGAAAGCTTGGCTGAATCTTATGGACATTGTCATTTTTGAGAACTTGGTCCAAAGGAGATCTCTCAAAGAATGTGAGGACTACTTCAGATCTTGAATACTTAAAAAGAGAAAAAGAAACAGACATATGTTTTTACCAGTAGTTTGCTTTGTCCCTCTTCTCACTTTCCACCCCTTCACAGTATGACAGAAAGACTTATTACAAGCAACAAGCCAGAGATGTCATTACAGGGTTCTGGCACTCAGCATTTTCCCAAGATACTCAATAAATTGCTGCTTCTTTTAGAGTTTGGCAAAGCCCATCACTTTCTAATCTGCATGAGAGAGCGTGTCACCATCAAGGAGGAGTCAAGATGGGCTAAATGTGGAACTTGGCTTACTCACCTTCCAGGGCATGTTTATAATAGTCTTCAGAAGCTTTTCCACTTCATTAAGTCTGGCTTCTATATCATGAGCTTCTTTTATTGTCATGAGCCCTAGAAACAAAGTAACCAGATCGTGAGCATAGACAAAAGCACACTGTCATGTATATACATTCAGCAGGCGGAACCATCCGCTTAAGGTGTGGAACAACCTCAAATATCACGCCTCCCAGAAATGTCTTTTAACTCACGCTGGTGATAAAGCTTATGCCCCAAACAGAGGTGGGTGTAGTTACAAGCAGAGTTGTAAGCCTGAAACAAATTCAGCTGTTTATGATCATATTTAGGAGTTGCAAGACGAGCAGAAGCAGAACCTCCTACTCCCTCACCCACAGTTTCACTACACAGCATTCCCAGCAGTGATAATCAAATAGCCCATTTTCTGCTTCCAAGAACCATGATTCATCCTTTTTTTCTGTCAGTAAAAAGCAGAAGAAAACCCAAGAAAACAAAAAAAAAAAACCAACCCACAGATAAGAGGAAAAAGACTAAACACAAGCTAAACAAAAGGCTTTGAAGGCAGTCTTCTATTTCTCTGAATGTAAACCCCAGTGAGTGGCCCAAGGAAGACTTCTCAGTATCATCTTGAAGTGCAAAACAACTTTTTGGACTTTTTTTTTTTTCTTCTAATCACTGAATTATCATAGTGCTGCAGAAAGGATTAAAATGGAAATTTTGCTGTCCGGTGTCCAGACACATCCAGTGCATTACAATGCTTCTAATTTTGAATTGCTCAGTATGAGGATCTTAACTGTAATACCCTATTTCATATGTATAACCTGCAGCACATCTGTAACTTCCCTCTCCTCTAGCAAACCCAGAGAAATATAGCACAGGTTATATGAATGTACAGGGAATACGAGGAGAATTAAACCCCAAAATCTTGCATTCCTCTAGCAGCTCTTTTATTCCTGATCTTTGTAACCTACTTTTTCTAACCTAATCATCATTTCACCTCTACATTTGGGCAGCTTTTCCAAGGAACAGAATACACGCATGAAAATTAAATACCTAAGAGACTATCAAATTTGAAGAGCTTCACTAGGAAAAAAAAAAAAAAAAAAAAAAAAAAAAAGAAATACAAAAAGCTGGAGGATAAAAAGACCAAATATATCAAAACCATCCAAATAAAAATCAAAACTAAAAACCCACAAAGCAGTCTGTAAGAAACCACCTCAATATACTGAAATTGTAAGTGCTAAACTGTAAGTGCATGTCCATCTCCCTGTTCAAAAGGCAAACACACAGAAAGCTGTCAAACATGCACAGTGTGGGGACAACATCCACGAAAGGTTTCAGTCTGTATCAGCCCTTGTTTGTTACCAACGAGACATGATCCCATACAAACTTTCCAGACAAAAGTGTGACTTTGAAGTTGTCAGATCTCCTTGAATTACAGCTCTAAATAAAACAGAGATTGTCTCCAGAGCAATCAGGTTTAGTTGATGGTTGTCCCACAAAAGTAGCCTGGTTTCATAAGCCTTTCAATTGCTGGACAGTCCCTCATTTTGCCTGTTTTTGTCAGTATCACTATCACCTCACCCCGGTACAGCTCGCTCCCTCTTCTGACAGTGGAGCAGAGTAGACCATCAGGCATATAAGGAAGCAGCCACGTATACCGCTCTGACTAGTGTACTCTAAGGTTGGGTAGTTTTGCATGGAAATTCTCTGAAAGGCTGTAAATGTGAATTAACTCATCTGCATGGGTCCACTGACTGCATATTAGCCTGGTCGTGCTTGACGATCCAGACCTGAATTGCAGACCAGTACCCTTCATCTTCCCACCTACTGGGTGTGAGCAGGCCTGGGTGGACCTGCTACACCCCTCCACAAGTATGTTCCCATCCCACATCTAAACGAAGTTCAAACCTTTCAAAAAAAGTGTTTTCATCTTCCCTTACAAAAAGTTGCCAATGGCCCCAACGGCTCAGACACCCACTGATGACGTTAAAAACACGCTGCTGCCCTGCCACAGCCCACATCACAGAAAACTGAGCTAGCCACTGTGGTGCTGGCTACCATGGGATGCTTCCACTTCTCCTGCTGGTCTTGCTCCAGTCTACATAAATACCGACACATTCAGAGCAGAGACTGCCCGGCTGCGGCTCCCACCTCACAGGCAAACACCTCATCACTGACCCACCAGGGATTCGGAGTTCAACTGCTCTCTCTCAGATCCACCCTTGACTTTGGACTCTTTCTTAAACAAGTATTTACTGTTGAAACTAGTATTTTACCAGTAAGAGGGATACTTTCAAATAAATTAAGATATTCAGATCAGCAGGAGGGGGAAAAAAAACAACCAACAACCAACAATAAAATTTAAAAACCCACCTCACCAACACCACTGAGTGTTCATCCTGTGAGGACAACCAGCCAAGCAGTCAGGATTTACTCTCATTAGTAATCAGGGAAAGCATCTGCAGCTCCACACGGCCTTTTTATGCTTCAGCAAGAGAAACTGAACGAGGCTGTCAGCCTGCTGCTTGTTCACAGATCACCCAGTAGGAGGTTTTACAGCTTCCTGCATCCATCAGGAATTTCCAGCCCTGGTATACTCCTCCTTCCAGCTCTTGGAAAGTACCAGCCATGCAAACCCACACTCCGACTCGAAAATTGGCACAGACTTGTAACATCTGACACGACAAAAACTGTTCCTTACTGAAGCTTTTAGTAACATCAAAACCAAAAGGCAGACAGCGTAGGAAGGAGAGTGACACATCTGACTGGGCAGCTTCCTATACATGTGCTCAATGATTACAGATGCACAGCTTTGGGACGTAAAGCTGCTGACCTTACATGAATTCCCCATGCAGGCAATTCAGTTTGGCTGGGCTCAAGCCTTCCTTTTTTATACATCTACAGTCCAAATACACAGGAACCACTTGACTGGCTAGATCTGTATTGAACCCTGTAATTTCTTCTACAATAGCCACAAAGTTTACAAGGCCCTCATTTATCCTGATTCTACAAGTCTGTTTTTAAGAGTTAACAGATGCCCTCGTGGTTTTCAGTTAGTCGTAGCCTATGATCCCACAACCTGAGGGATTGCTCACAACCCCACAGCCACGCTACCCGGAGCAAGGCACTGCCTGCCCAAGCAGCTGGGAGGAGCAGGGGCCCCAGTCCCTCCTTTTGCTTTCTCAGCACCCTCTAACTGGCTGCTGTCATCAACCACAGCACATACACGCATGAGGAACAGTGTGGTTTTGCAAGGTGAAGTCTCCAGTGGCAACACTGGTTTAAGGTGCTCTCCCCCTCCCCTGCAACTCATTTCCTCTCCCACACGGCAACACAGCTCTGCCTCTGCTCTGACAGCACAATTAGGCGAGCAGCAGGAAACACCTCAAGCCACTCCTGTCAAAGGCGTCACCTCAGAAAACCCCAGAAACCTTCGCAGAAGAAACAAGAGACTGCAGGCTACGATGCCCCAGTCAAACTCCTTTCTCACCCAGGCACTACACCGAGTTTGAGCGGGTATCAGGACTTGTGTAAAGAAGGGTCACAGAACTGCACCCAGGCGTTCCATCTTTATTCTTCACTTTGGAGCGGTTTCTTCACTGCCTGTCTTCTTTTTCCTGTTCAGAAGCTTTGGTAAGGAAGAGAAAAAGAAAAAAAAAAAAAGCCAGAGACTGGTGTGGGATCTCTGGAAATGCCTGAACAAACAGACACAGGCACGTGGCAGCTGACTCTGCAGACAGAGCCCAGCACCTCCACCATTCACTAACCCTGACACCAACGCACCGCAAGCTGGATGCATCTGGTGTGCATGGGACTCGCTGGCCACGTCTGCAGCATCCGTACAGCAGGTACAACATGTCCCAAGGGTGCTGTCTCTCTGTCCATGGACCATAAATACATGCCTGTGTTTCCATCAGGGGCTTTTAGACCCCAACTTGCATTCAGATAGCTTGTTATAAAATAAAAATCAGACACCAGTAAAGCAACCAGTGGTCTGGAACCAGTTGTGCTTTCTTCCACTTGTTCAGTCATGCAACAGAGCTGAGCTCGGAGCTGGGAAATCTCTTGGTGAGGTCATAGTGAAAGGCTGTTCTCATGCCTTTTCCTCTGCCCTGGCCCCTGTCTGACTGCTAATGGAAAACATGTACAAACTCCTCCCAGGAAAACGTTGCTCTGTGTTGTTACCCATACTGTGCTTGCACAATTAACTATCATTTCAAGTGATTTAAATGCTATAAACACCTATGTTTATAGGGCCTGAGGTAAACTACTTTTTTTACCACAAACCCTGTTGCCAAATACCACAAACCTCTAAGATTTCCTCACCCTGCACACAAGGGAGCCCACACGCCAGGTGACAGGAGGGACAACACAGGCAAACCGCCTAACCCAGTGTGGCACTCGCTGGTACCTGGGATATGTGCCTTTAGCAGGGTTCTGCTGTGTGCACAACCTCTGTCTGCAGCCAGCGACCTTGCTCAATGACTTTGACATTTTCTCTGCCCCTTGCCAGACCAAGAGCCCCTGGCAGAGCCCTTTCCTGGGTGAAAAGGATTTGCCCACAGTTTGAGACCAAGCGTACATAGCAACTTTATCCATAGTAATATGTCTCTGGAAGAAACACGGCACAAACAACACTGAAGCCTGCAGCATCCTTCCTGCTCTGGGACCCTGGTGCCAGAGCAGCTGCAGGAGGCTGAGAGTGCATGCCGGCAGCTGTGTACTGGCACGCTGGCTGACGGTGTGGGAGAGGGGCCCAGAGGGGCCCAGAGCTGCAAACAAGCAGGAAACAAGCTCAGCAGAGGAGAAGAACGAACTGGGGGCCAATTCCTGATGTCAACACACAAGCCTTGGTAGGCCTGTCCTATTACTGCCATGTGAGCCATCAAATCTGCAACGAATGACATCTTGACAACCACAGGTAAAGTGCTACATGCATCTACCAAATGACGCGGGACAGGAATCGCAGCGTGTGCTCCATGGCTCATAACGAAATCACAATGCAGTCCTGAGGGTCAGCATCCATGATGAGCGCATTGTCGCAGCAATCCCTCAGGGTCCTTCCAAGGAGGAGTGAGTTCATGCCTAAATCAAGTATGTTTCATATCCCACCTCTCAATGATGACACACAGAACTCTGTTTTTCTGGAGATGTGTTGCTATGTACAAGTCACTATGTATAAATGATCTCAAACTGTGGGCAAACCCTATTTTCTCCAGTCTGAAGGATTCCACGTCAGGCTTGTGGTCAGGAGAAGAACAAAAAATGTCCAAGAGATCTCCTACTTTCTCAAAATCAGTTCAATATGTATAGGAGGTTGAGCAAGAGCAGAAGCCAAGGTATATTTTCTGAAGACATGTAAATACTCTGCATTTTAATATGTATGTGAAGATGAAAATATTGCATTGAGTCCTCCTCACCCAACCCTTTCTCCATCCCTTATGAGAAGACTACAAAGTAGATATCAAAATGAAAAAAGGAGTAGCACATAAATCCAGGGAAAAATCTTACTGTGTGCTGCTAACCTACACTGCAGGAAAGATTTAAGGCCTATAGATTCAGATCTTGAGCCCATCCTTCTCTCTTTGCACAAGCCCATGAGCAGCAGTTAGGAATTTCAAATCTTCAGGGAAGACACATAAGCTGTCTTGCACAGGAGACAGCTACTCTGCTCTCTCTCCTGACCAGACTGTATGGCTCCAACAGGAGATATGCCCCTTTTCCCCAATTACAGCATTTATTAACACTGCAATGCTCAATCTTTTTTATCCTGTACCCTCACTCCTCCTTTCCCTCTGATATATTCTAACCCCCTCCCACATACACAATTCAGGATGAAGAAGGAGAAATAGCAGGAAGGACCCAGCCACAAGAGGAGGTATACAAAATCACAGAATAATGTTCATTGGAAGAGTTCAGGCTGGTTCACCCAAAGAAGAGCCAAGTCCAAAGTCAGATCAGGCTGCTAGGGACCACGTCCAGTCGACTTCTGAGTACCCCCATGGACAGACATTCCACAGAATCATGCAAGAACTGAAGTTACTCAGCTGGGACATGGATCAGGGCTGAAAGGTGGCAACTCATCACAATGTTTTCTGCTGTTTTGCTCCTTGGCACTGCTTCCCATTTCCTCCCTCTGATGAACTGGGCTCTTCTCAATACCACTTCAGCTGGCACCTTTCCCTGCTTCATGGCCATGATGCTTCCCTCCTCCCAGCAGCTGCCCTGGTAGCAAACCCGTCCCCACAGACCCATGTTCCCTCAGCCTTGCTGCCTGGGAACTATGGCATTAGCCCCTCAGACTGGACCGTGAAGAGGCCAAAACAGCTCCCACTTACGGCTGCCTCCTCTCTGAAAGAGGAGGATAGTATAAAAGGTTATTAGAAGGACAAATATGTAAAGGCAGGAAATTCAAAAAAACAGCAGATGGGAAAGCTTGTTTCACACAACTTTTCTTCATTAACTCTGCAGAAATAGCACCACAGGAATCCCTTAAGTCCAGAGACTTGATAAGATCCAGAGAAGGGCAGATAATTACAGGCAATCAGGGATATCAGATCCCCAACAACTAGAGACCAGGACTGTCACTTTTCAGTTCTCTGCTGGTTATTTATGCTGTCTTCTGCAGCATCTGGTTCTCATCACTAGGGAGAGGATCCCAGAGAAGCTACGGCACCGGTCTGACTTAGTCTGGCAGCTCTGACAACTCCTCTTTGATGCCTCTTGCCTGCTTCTACAACACGCCTCTCTTGGGACAGACACACTTGCCCGTTCCCCTCATGGGGAAATTCATCCATCTCTCATGACAAAAGTCACTACAGTCTCTAAAGCCTTTACAAAGGTTTTACTATCTATGCAGTATCACTGACAAAATCAATCTTGGTGGCATTACTCAGGAAGCAGCTAGAAGGACAGGATGGCACTGAAAAGAGGGGTGCAGAGAGGTGGACTGCTGAAATTTGTTACATGTTGTGCTGCCGTTCTTAAAGTTGA
Source organism: Pterocles gutturalis (assembly GCF_000699245.1). Lineage (NCBI taxonomy): Eukaryota > Metazoa > Chordata > Aves > Pterocliformes > Pteroclidae > Pterocles > Pterocles gutturalis. The sequence goes on along the minus strand of NW_010141288.1, from coordinate 5,351 downwards.
TGTGGAGGAACAAAGTAGGGACAGATTTTTTTAAGAGGTATGAGTACACAAGCTGCATATTAGTCACTCCATACTTTTAGAACTCCTACTAGGTAGCAATGAGCATATTGAAGATACTGAGAGAAATCTGTTAGATGCAGAAAGATAGGAACTTTTCAAAATCCTGCCCGCACTGCACACACCTAGCTCTAACACAGGCCATTTTTTCTTTTGCAGTTCATATGCAGCAGATGTAAAAATACAGACAGAGCAAAGTCCTATCCAAACAACTCTGACTGAAATCCCGCAGAGCAGAGGTTGTGACCGTGACCACCTAAGGACCGTGGCACACTTGAATACCTGTGCAAAGCAAGGAGGCAAGTTAAAAGCTGAGAAGTCCAGACTCTTCAGCTGATGGGTTTTCCACAAATATATTATTAGTTAGGGGATCTCCCAAGATCTCTGGAGGGGAGACACACCTCCTGGTGACAAAATTCATCAGACAGGCTTTCCTCACAAATCTGTCTTGATGTGCGATGAGCCACAAGAAATAAAAAGGTGTCAGAGAAGCACAAGACAACATTTAACAAAGCAGTCAAAGCCTGATAAAAATTGTAAGCTCCTACAACCATTTTTTAGTGCTCATTTCTTATCAGGTGAGAACTGTCACAAAAGCACAACCTCATTTACATTCCTTTCCACCAAAATCCTCCCAGACACATTGCCTTGGCCCACCACAAAAAGGCAACTTGTGCCCAGCTTTGTAACACCGCCAGCTTCATTTATCTCCACCATCACCAATGAACCATGAAATTCAGCTAATAAAAAACAAACCCAGAAGCCCCAAACTTAATTTCAGTTATACAGCGCTGCTACAGCCTGATAACTAAGACTGCATCCTTTGTCTACCACACAGAAGCTCTGAGCAAGCTCCACTAATGAACTGTTGACAATGTCAACAATGAAAAGTGCACAGTAGATGCAATGTATTTATCAGCATTGTCACAGCACCGAAACAGCTGCTGTCTGTGGAAACTACTGCACTGCTTCTGTAGAGCTCCCTCTTCTCATAAATCATACTCCCAGATGGTCAACAACACTATAATGTAGCTTATAGAAAACCTTAAGTTTGCAAGCAAACGCAACATTCCTGGGCTGGCTCTTCAGGAACTGCCTTCTACTTTGTGCTAGTCCTTCCAACAGCAGCCCTGGAGGAGCTTCCCATGTGCTTCCTAGTGCACCGCTGCCCAGGCGCAGAAGACAGCTGATCATCTGCTTTCCACATGAGGCAACCACAAGCCTCAGAGCTAGAGCTCAGCATTAGTCGTCTGGAAAGGTCCGCTCAGGGCCTGCTGTAGGTGAAGAGTGACTGCCTCTGTGCTACAAGGGAAGCTGCAGATGCAAAGTTTCTACAGAAATCTCCACCAGCTTCTACAGTCGGACTGAGGTTGAGCAACGGCAAGGCAGAAGATAAAAGTTCTGGAAAGCCACAGATAACCACAGACAGTAGCAAGCTGGTGAGGGAAACATGAAGGCAAGGAAAGGGAATAAAAAGCAGCTCAGGAAGAGCGACTTGGAGAGGCTCAGAGAAAATAACAGGGAGGAGAGCAAGGGGAAAAAAGGCCAAGACAGAGCAGAATGAGTCAGAGTAGGCACGGAAAGAAGGAAAGGGGAGGAAAACAAGCACTTTGGGAAGAGAGAGCCCATCTAATAAACAGAAATTAATCTGTAAGACTGAAGAGAGTTTCTGACTTGATGGCTCAAAGTATCAGAGCAGGACCAGGCACTACATATAGGTGCGATATGAACAGCAACATTGGAAGAACATCTGAGTCTCCCTTCTGATGACAACGGCGACAAAACAGTGGCAGAGGAGTATTGCCAGAAACCACCCTGCCACTCCAAGGGCAAAGCCACTCCCAGCTTTGAAAGGCTGCTACCGCACTCTTCTGGCTCCCTGGTCCAGCACTAAAGGGGCTGATCCTGCCCGCACCAAAGTCAGAGGCAGGTGTCTGACTGCATCAAAGCTGCATCAGGCTCTAGGCTAAGTCTTAACAAAGAACCCCTTAGAAGCAATATTTAGAGAAATCAGAAGAAAAGAAATTAAAAAGTACTTTTCCAGGTTTATACTTCACTTTCAGTGTCTATTGGGTCTGTTGCAACTATTTCTAAACACCAATTTTAAGTTGGCTTCTAAGTCCATAGTGCTGCTTTTCTCATGAAGACTGCTTTACACGCAAAAGTTGTTGATTTTCCACATAGAAACAGACAGTTTAGTAACATGAGGCTGTGTTCTAGATCTGCTAAGAAGGAACTAGCCTGTGTTTTCCCGTGATCCTCTTCGGTGCATTTGCCTAGAGCAAAGGGTGGGCACATTTCAGACACAAATAAAATACTATCAAGTTACTGGTAACATCACAGTGAATCATATTTAGTCACCCTGCAGGCATGCACATATCTAACCTTGTTTACCAGCTTAGTAGTAAGGTGTGTTGTGTTGTTGAACGTCCTTGGCCCTTAGCATCATAGCACACTCCAGATGCAGACAGTGAACTTTGCCATGGGTTGTTATTAATCAAAGACAAGACCAGATTGTGTGAATGCCATATGCCCTCCCGGGACCTCCTCTCTTCTCATATCAGAGAAAGGGTAAGATGAACAGACAATGCAGAAAACTATACCTCCCGTCCTCTCCCCTGTCATCCCAAAGCGCTCTGCAGATCTGAGAAATATGGAGAGGGAAAGTGTTGTGGAAGTCAGTCCAAGGGGATAGAGGGTAGAGAAAAGAAAGATCTATTTGCTGTTGCCGAGCAAGAAAAGCAGCACACTCCTTCTCAGCATTAGCTCTTCGTTGAAACTAGCAATAATGGTAACAACCAGCTCTTTCTAATACTGCTGACATTTAAAAAAAATAATCTTATTTTAAAAAGTTAATAACATCAAATAGCTCAAGCTTTCACTCCTCAACCATATCCCTTAAATGTAACATACTGCAGCTTGGTTGAGCTGCGGGATAATGCAAGTCCTTTTAATGCTCCTTAGGCAAATCTGCAGGAACTTTGGAGTCCTTCAATGCAATGCAAATTTGGTTTGCAACATTTTACCACTTCCTCCAGATAAAAGGCATGGCTAATGCTCACCTGCTTTCAGAAAGCTTAAAATAAACACACAAACACCTATACAAACTCACACATACATGCATATACATTTGTATGTATATATAAATACACACAAACATATATGACTGAATGCTAACACGCACAAGAGTGGGCTTTTGTCAGGTGTTTTTGTTGGGTTAAATATATTGAGCTTTACTGTAAGCAGCAGGACATCTGCTTTTAAACAGGACATTAAGAAACCATGCTTAGCCCAGGAGTTTTGTAAAGTCCGGACATGCCTCATGCGATCTCTTCTTGCATCCAAAGCTTTGCATCACTGTCACTTAGTTAAATGAGATTTTTATGTTTCAACTTAGTGAAGTTACACAAGGCTGCAGCCAGTAACTTCAAAAGCTGGTATGATGAATTGTTCTCTATGCAGAGAAGCACACTCTGCAAAGTAATTTTCTTTAGAGCAGGAGCAGTGTAATAGAGCATTACTGAAATTGTGAAGCGCGCTGTGATTCCTCAGAAACTCATCTTGATTTTTATTCCATCGCTGTTGCAAAGTTAACCCACACCTCCTCAGCAAGCTGAACAGATCATGATCTGCTTATATTTGGTTTCGATTTTTCAAATCCTGGACTGATGCTTTGCTCATTCTTCATTCTACTGAAGTCAGCACGCCTGTTCCCGAGATAAGGGTAAGTGAAGGTTGCTGGCTCCAGGTCTTAAGCAGGAATTGAGCATCGCAGGCTGAGTCTGTTCATGCACTAATGATGTATGTTACCTGGGACCGTCAAGTAAAGCCAGTGCAAGGGACTGTGACCCCATCTGGCTCTAGCTGCACAAACAATACCTCAGAGAGATGTGAAAACAGTTTTGTATTTTGCAAAAGCTGTGACTGGTCTTGAGGTACTATCATTTAAGGCAGGCACTGAGGAATGAGAATGGCTTTAGGACAGGCAAGGGCTCCTGTGTGTAAGTGACAGGGAGGGAGCACGCCAGCAGGGAGGGGCATGAGGCCAGGGCCAGCAAGGACCGTCTCCAGACAGACTCAGCACACGCCCCACCCTGGCTGCCAAGCTACTCTTCAAAGCCCCATAAATCCAACAAGTTCAAGGACTACCGACACCCTAGGAAGTCAAATTTTAGTCACAGTGACCCTGGCAGGTGCCATGCCCTGCAGGCCACAGGCAGGCTCGCTCCAGACCTACCCAGCATGCTCAAAAGCCGGGCCAAAGTGCCACATACACTTAAAGGCCGTGTTATTTAGAACTTACTGCTGCTCTGCACTACTAAAAATCATGCTCGGAGTACTTTAGGGAAGGCACCCGTAATGGATAATAAATTTTTGCAATATTTTAGATCCCTGGCGAGCAGTCTAATCACATGTGACACCTGTATAACAAGCATGCCGTGCCGGCACACAGCAGGGCTGGGAGGTGGGGTGCAAGGATCTGCAGGAACAGCCAGAGCACTGCCCCATTCCTAGACTTCACCCCACTGGGAGGGGACAGACCCCACCAGGCACCCAGCCCTAGCAAGCATCCCCGACCCCGCACCCTGCAGCAGGGGTCTAGTGGGGCTGCCACCACCCCGGGGGCCCTGCGGCCACCCCCTGCGGCGGGCGGCCCCCGGGCCCCCGCCAGTGGCGGCGGAGCTTCCCTGGCAACAGAAAGAAGACGTGCCTGACTTTAAACACCCGTCAGAAAACATCCAGGCGGGGAGAGCCGAAACGAGAGCAGGGGAGAACTTCCCCATCCTCTCACAGAGGAAAACAAACACA
>NW_010141288.1:0-385 GCF_000699245.1 Pterocles gutturalis | reverse complement strand
TGCACCACTCTAACGCACTTGAAATATTTTACAGCAAAACATGTAACTGTATCTAAAAAACACCCTAAAGGTTAAACAAATTAAAACCAACCCCCAGGACAGCTTGACAGGTACACGCTGCTTCTGCACAGAGAGGCCTGAGCACGGGTGACATCCCCCGAGTGGGGTTAATCCCCTTCAGAAACGAAAAGAGAAAACACGGCTGCAACCGCTGGTGCAATTCCCCTGTTCCGCAGAAGTTATGCGAGGAATTATGCCAGCTCCCAGAGTCCCTCCGTCCGCTGCCAAGCGCCGCAGCCTCTGAATTTTTTTTCCCCTCTCCTTGTGGCAAAACAACATACCAACATAGGATTTTTCAGCTACAGCCCTCCTCCTGCCAACAACT
>NW_010141287.1:4106-5814 GCF_000699245.1 Pterocles gutturalis | reverse complement strand
GGAGAAAAGGTTCAGGGAAATCGTGAGCATCTCCATCCCTGCCCAGATGCCAGCCCCTGCCACGCCACGGCCGTGCCACCCTGCGATGGCAGGCTGGGCAGGCAGCGTGGGCTCCGGAATAGCCACCCAGCAGACTGGGAAGAGAGAAAATCATCAGCACAGTGATGCCAAAAGGACCTCAGGATCTGCAGCTCTTGCTGACTGTCCCCAAAGATGGAGAACAGCCGGGGGATCCCTGGGGAGAGGAGGGGACAGCACGCCTGCTCCCTGCTCAAGGCATGTGCCACATCATCACGCACCGACTCGTCGCTCACGAGCTCCAGGATCCTCTTGGCAGTTTTCCTGGACAAATTTCGCAGAGGTGGGACTCCATCCTCAACCTTCACCGTGTTTTCTTTTCCTCCTTCTCCACTGCCTACTTCCTCCTCCTCCTCCTCTCTCCTTTCCTCCTCCTGTCCCCCAGAGCTGCTCTCTGAAACATGGAGTAAGAAGGGTGAGAAAAATCTTTTGTGCTTTGTCTGTGCTCCCCAGGCTGTCACATCACTGCTGGAGTCACCAGGGATGTCACAATTATTCCCTGAGACCTGGAAAGCACCCCAAAAATCCTGGGACACGATCTTGGGCAGCTTGTCTGGAACTGGGAGCACTGGGGAAAGGTCAGGGCAAAGGTTCCCAAGCTGGTTTGGCGTGAGCTGCCTCAGGGCTGGGGACAGCCCCTGCCTGGGCTCCCAGTGTCACCCCTGTAGATCCCAGCTTGCAATGGCCAGGACCGGAGTGCCAGAAGGGTCTCCCAGTGCCACAACGGTGACAAGGACACTGTGCATCACCTCTCAGGACCTCTGCAGCCAGCTTGATCGCTGTCCTCTTCTCTTTGGGACACCCGAGGGGGCCAACGTGGGTCAGGAACCAGTACTGAGGCTCTTCCCAGTGCAACCCCAGCTGCTGGGTGTGGATGATGCGATCGGCGTCGAGGGCTTTCCGCATCAGCCCTTTGGCTTCTTCCTCGTTCATGAGCCAGACCTCCGCGAACTTCTCAGCGTCGCTGACAGCAAAGTGCCTGTGAAGACGGGGGATGGACCGCGGAAGGTGGCTCCGTGCCCCAAAAGGATGAGTCAGCTCCCCCCACACCTCGCTCAGGTGCTCTGAGACCTCGGCGGGGGGGATGCCCGCGCCCACCCACCTCATCCTCCTCTGCACCTCCTTGCACTGCCCCGTGATGCGCTCGCAGTCGGCTGCCAGGCTCTGGTTCTCCTCTCGGAACTGCTTCTCCTGCTTGGCCAGTTTCGTTCGCAGGTTGTTGAGCAAGCTGTGGAGCCTGGGGAGGGACAGCAAGGCTGAGGACCCCCAGAGAGGGACCTCCCGGCATACCCAGCGTGTACAAAGGCTTTGGGGATGATTATCTATCTACTCGTGATGCCTCAGTGCCAGGGGCTGGCTGCTGCCGATGGAGGGGCGGCCGGCTGCAGATGGAGCTGGCAGAGGCTGGCCATGGCCAGTCAACCAAAGTGCTCTGGGGATGGCCCTACCCAGGGACGGGTTGGGACAGAGCTCGTTGGTGATGGGCTCCACCAAAACATGGTGAAGCTGATGGGAGAAGCCATCTTCCAGAGATGGATTTGTACCGGTTGATCTTCCTCTTCTGCTGGGATCTGATGATGGTGTTCTCCTCATCCTGCTTCTTAAGCACCTGGAGGTTGTAGTCCAGCTT
>NW_010141287.1:736-4078 GCF_000699245.1 Pterocles gutturalis | reverse complement strand
CGCCTGCTGGAGCTGCTTCTCCAGGTTCTGGTATTAAAAAAAAAAAAAAAACACCATGAAAATGAGCTGTGCCATCAGCAGAAGCCATACTGAAGCCTGGAACCGACTCATCCTGACCTTGGGCATTTCCCCAGCTAGCCCCTGGCCACATGGCAGCCGGTGATGGAGATGCTGGCTGTCCCTAAGCACGTGCTGTGGGGCCGTGTCTGGGGAAGGGAGAAGGGACTGGAGTTGTACCCAGCCTTCACTCAGTGGAGCACTACCTTGGACCTCTCTCCTCAACCCACCTGCTGATTTTCATGTCAATTTGTAGGAATTGCATGTCTCTGAATGAACCGAGAGGCTCAGAAGTTGGCGAGCTGGAGGAAGGGACACACAGGAGAAGCGACTTAAAACTCCAAGTTTTAAGGGAATCAGACCAACCCAAATAACTGGAGCATTTATGACAGCAGCGTAACTCAGGACAAGGATATCCCAGGTTAATCGGGAAAATCGGTGACTGACAACTTCTCTTTTCTTATTCTCCCAGGGTGAAGCCTGTGCTATAGAGTTACACAGCTGCAGAGCTAAAGGGAACCGAAGGACATCGTTCATCCCTCTGCCCCACAGAGGTAAAACGTCACCAATCAGTCCCAGCAGAAGCTGCTTGAAGCTCTTCCTAAAATCCTGCGTCCAAGAGCAGCAAACCAATGGCACCCCAGCTAACCACCAAGCAAGTCCTTGCCCCTTCGAGGCTTTCCTAGCTTGAAATCCCAGCCCAAAATCTGAATACCAGCTTAAGTCTTCCCTACCAAAACTCAGCCCCATGATTGTTGTATTACACCAACAGTGGACACAGGGTAAAAAGTCCCTGCCTCCTGCAGGGGGGTGGGACTAGATGACCTCCATGGTCCCTTCCCACTCACACTATTCTATGATTCTAAAGCCGTTCTTCTCCTCCTCCGTCATACAGAACTCTGCAAACTCATCACCTCCCTGCAGCAATCTCTCCCTGCTCTAAGCAATCCCAGCCTCTCCGCCTTTTCTTAGGGGTCATTTGGCTCCTTGGTCTGTTCTAGACTCTCTGCCCTGTCCCCAAGCATGTTGCCAAAGGTATAGAGAGGAATAATTATTTTCCCTACCTTATATATACACCTCCCACAACTGCAGCTAAAGGCAGCAGGAGCATTTTTCCCACAGCCCCACATCGCCGCCTGTGAACCTGGATCTCCAGCCTCCCTCCTCAGATGGCTCAGAGCCACCTGCGGATGTTACACCCTCCGTGGCACCTCCCAGGTCATCGATAGGAAGGTGAAGAAACTGCAGAGTCAGGGCTGCCCTCCCTGGACCTGCCTTTTCAGGCTGAGAGGGACCTTGCAACAGCAATATTTCACCTGAAGTTGTGCAAAACCTTCTGGCTTGGGTGCCCCTGTGCTTCCTGGGAGGACATCCTGAGCCTTTCTAAAGTCCAAATGCAATGTGTCCTATTTCTACCGTGCAGAACGGGAAGGAAAAACACGGGACAGCTCGCAGGGAAGGTGTCAGCAGCAGCAGGGCTCTGTGCTGGGCGGAGGATGCTGAGTGATGCTGGGCAAAACCAAAGCTGCAGCCCAGCACCAGCAGGATTGCAGAGAGCGCAGATGCACGGCTTTGTTGTCACCGCTGCTCGCAGAGTGGATTAAAAGGTATTGCTGTATCTTGGGGAAGCTGTGGCTACGAGGTTTGGATGTACAGTGAGAGCCCCCAGTGCACAGACCCTGGAGAAATCGTGGGTCCATGGCTAAATGTCAGAGGAAAAAGCTCACACCAGATCCTGATGAAGGAAGAAATTGGGCTGATCTAGACACCTGATGATCTCTAAGGTCCCTTCCAACCCAAACCATTCTGTGATCCTATGAAGTGATGTGGCGTCAGGACACACACCCTATTCAATCCTCCTGATGCCAGAAGTAGCAAACCCCTCAACCCTCTCAGGTGCTTCATACGTCCTGGAGCTACAGCTGATGTGCTCCAGCCCCCTGAGAGCCAGACGGACCCTGGTGTAGGACCCATGGAGAGAACAACGGCTCCATCACCCTCTCGACATGGAGCTGGACCATGCACACTGAAGAGCTGGGATGCCCAGATACCAGCTGCAGCTTTTATCCCGTCCACCTGCCCCCCCAGAGCCAGCTACACCCAGAAAAACCCAGGGAGATCCCCTCCAGCCTCTTCTGTACCTGCACATCGGTCTCCAGCTGGATCTTCATGCTGCTGTACTCCTCCTCACCCTGCACCCACAGCTGGTTCAGCTGTTTCTCAAACTCTTCCACCTTCCTCATACGGGCATGGAGGTATTCCAGCTATGGCCAAAAAAAGGAGAGCGTCATCCATCCGTGGTGACAAGCTTCCTCCCACCATCCCAGCTCCTTTGGCCAGCCCAAAGCAAGGTCATGCACGGATAATTCCCCTGGGGGTGTTTAAAAAATGTGTAGATGTGGTGCTTGGTGGAGTTGTCAAGCGTTGGGTCTATGGTTGGACTTGATGGTCTTAAAGGTCTTCTCCAACCTAAACGATTCCATGATTCTACGATTCTAAAGCCCACGTGGACCTTACCTCCTGTGCGTTGAGGGCCTGGATGGCCTCCTCCCACTTCTTCTTGTTGGTGTCCAGAAGCTCTTGCCGTTCGAGCTCAAAAGCTTTCTGCAGAGGAGACAGAGCCCTTCACCGTCGTGTTGGCACCACTCATTGCCAACCTTCCACCAGTTCAGGAGAGGATCCTCTGCAGCCTGGTGCCACTGTCCCACCCACACCCACCGCCTGATCTCTCCACGCCAGGACCTTCCACCCCATGGGGACCGCTGCCACCAGGCACCCGGAGCGGGGAGGGATGCTCTGGGTGCTGGGTAGCTCTGTGGGCTCACTGGAAATCATTGCTTGATGCTGAGCAGAGGAGCTCGGGCAGGCAGCCGCCCGATTTCACCTTCCCAGGTATTAAATGGGGAGAGATGCCCTCACTCAGCCACAAAAGCAGGTTTGGTCCCTGAGGTGGGACTTTGTGCCCTGCAGAAGGGAGGGTGACTGAACCACAATGGTCCTTTTGGGCTTTTAGAGAGGTGAATAATCAGCCATCATGTAGCTTTTTCTCTGCACTGAAGCACAGACATTCCCAGCCCCTCTGCTCAGCACCGCTCAGCGCTCTTGCTTGGCCAGGTTCCAGCCTCATGCACCAAGACATCAGCCCGTCTTTGATTGCACCCAGCCAGTGCAATGAGCCTGAGCCATTTTTGCCATAAATATGGAGAAAAAAAGTGGCTGTAGGTCTTCTCATTGAGCTCCTCCTCCCTGCTATGACCTGGGTACCTCGACCTGCAGGAGCTTGCG
>NW_010141287.1:0-705 GCF_000699245.1 Pterocles gutturalis | reverse complement strand
TTAGGCAGGAGCCTGATCTGTTCCTCCATCCTCTCCAAAAGCAGGTAGATATCATCTGACTGCTTCTTGATGGCCTGCACGTATTCCTCGTCTTTGTTCTTCAGCTCCTGGAGGAGGGAGAGCAGATGCTGACATCAGAGAGAAGTATTTGACCAGGAACCCTCAGGGGCTGATGACAGGGTGAGACCCAGACACTGCCTTCTCCAAAGGAGGTGATGAGAGCAACGAGACACAAAGTCAGGAGGCAGCTGGGAGGGAAGGCGGGAGGAGAGCTGCCAAAAGCTCCAGGTGAGATGGAGCTGGAGGTGACATGCCTGCAGACACATCACTCCTTCTCTGGGGCCAGGGGACCTGCCGTGGGGAAGGTTTCCTTCCTTCAACAAAAACACTCCCTCTCTGCCCATTTGCCTTTTTTTTTTTTTTTTAATGGTGCAATCTGGGACCTACCGGTTTGTCTTAGAGCTCCCAGTGTCTGGCTTTGTACACTGAGCAGTGCCAGGGCACCCGATCGCATCTTTTTTTGTCGTGGTTTGACCCCACTTGGCAGCAAACCCCCCCACCAGCCGCTTGCTCACCCTCCCTCCTCCCAGCGATGGGGAGAGAATTAAAGGGGTGAAGGGAAAAGAGACTCGGGGGTTGAGATAAGAAGAGTTTAGAAACTAAACTATAATAAAACTAATAATAATAATGATAATAGTAATATAT
>NW_010141286.1:0-12589 GCF_000699245.1 Pterocles gutturalis | reverse complement strand
TTAATAATAATAACTACTATTAATAATAATAATACTCCTACTCTGGCTGTGGTAGTATTTCTACCACCTTTTGTAGTGCTCGGGCACAGGGTTAAAAAGAAAAGAAAAAGAAAATATAAAAATCCGTGGGATTTCCATGGATGTTTTGAGCATCAGTGAACCAAATTTTGAAGCGTTCTTGCTTAAATTTCCTTCCCCCTCCTATCTTCTTTATAAAGAAATGGTTTGAGAGAGATTCAGGGTAAGATCAGGCCATGCATGTGCTGAAGCAGGACAGGTCAGGAAGGGAAGTACTACTCGATCCTGTCCTACGGAGCCGGTGGAAAAAGCAACTATTCAGCCATCAGCTCAGCAATACAGAGAAAGGACTGTAGCTCTTCAGCTGTAGATTTGGGCATCTATGGCAATTGCATCCAACTTATTTCCTATATCACCTCCTTGACCAATGACACAGCCTGTCTCTGGCAGGAGGCCTGTGGTGGTGCAGGACGTGCAGCCAGGGAAGTCTTCCTGATAGAAACCAGTGAGTCCATTGATAGCTACCTTATACAATTACTATCTGCTGTATTTTGTTGTATTCTTAATATATAAACAGGGATTCAAGAAGCCCTACCTGTGGAAGCTGGGAAGTAGGTCGTGCAAGGAAGTATGCTTCTGTCAGCATTACTCCTTCATATCTGCTCCTGTTTGCACGAGGAAACAATGCCTGATGACATAGGCTCTGGGTGCAGCCCTTAAGTTAATGATCCCTCCTTAGTGCAATGTTGCTTTCGATCTTCTTTGCTGTCATTGGGGTCTCTCCCTTGCTCCTGGCAGTTTGACATGCTCCTCCTCTCTGCACCTCTGTTAAGCTAAGCACTGTTACCACAAATAACATCACTCTGTCATATTAAAATTAAAAAGAGTAAACACTGAAATCTTGACAGACAATTTTGCAGAATAAATTTAAATGTCTGGAGTGAGATAGAATGACAGTAGTTGACAACTGAAGTTCCTTCTTTGTGATTGCTCTGAATCAACTTGATAAACTCAACTGTGAACTAAGAAGGCAAGAGTTATCTCAGTTTTATAACAAATCTTAACATTTATTGTGACTATAATTGGAATTGGGAAAACAAGATGCTGAATCTAAAAGTGGCAATAAGATTTGATTATTCATATTCTAAAATAAAATTCTGCCATGACAAAAATATTGTTCTTTGGCGGCAGTTACAATGAATAAAGAACAGTGAATCATTGATGGTAGTTCCAAGAATATTTAAACAAAGAGAATACAGGCAGAATTAGAGATTGTTTTTGTTTTCACATGATGAGATCATAAAATCCCATTCTTGGGCAGACAGGCTCAAGAAGCACATGCTCTCTGACAGGTGTATTTGTGCCAGGTTCTCTGCCTGAAGGACAATGCGAGGAAGACCTAACCTAGCAGTGGCTGCCATTCTCCCAGATGCTCTGCTAAGACTTAACTGCCATAGAGTGCACTGGCTTACTCAGAAATTTGGCTGATTCATGGCACTGGACTTGGATGAAGTAATGCAGTAAAAGGTTTTTTTTTCCTTTTTTTCTTTAGAGATATATTCTTCCCCAGGATCTGAAGACTGTATCAAAACTATTCTGTTTCTGCTGATAGCATGGAAGAACTTTCCTAACAGTGCTCGCATTGCTGTGCATTTCAGAAAACAGGAGACCCAAAAGATCTGCCAGGAGAAGATATTCTACTTTACATGCTAAGAAAAAGAGGGGACATGAACATGTGGCACATATCCAAAATACAAACAGAAGCCCCTCAGTTCCTATGGCAATGAGTATGGCACAAGAACTGCCAAGAAACACAACACTAAGAATCTTGGGTTTTGGTTATCTGACTGCTTGTATTCAAATTAATTTAGTTCAAAAGGCTGCCAGCTGAGAAATAACCATAGATATGTCCTAGCCTGCATCCTCACAGTGATGTGAGTGAATGCAGGTTACTGTGCAACAAGCTGTGTTTCTGATCACTAGAGTATGTGTGCCAACTCAATTGCCTATCGTTATATGGGAGTAAGATGTGTTAAACAGAGGAGATTTTTGAGCAGCTTTTCTTCCTTTAGGTTTCACTGATATGCTGGTATGAATGTAGATTCAGCAATACAAAAAGATTAAAAAAAAAAGCACAGGGACAGTGCCTATGGTTATTTAATTTTATTTATTCCTATATTTATAACTGCCTTAAAGAATCTCCTTCTTACTTCAGGATCCCTAACCTAAAGGGCTCCTTTTCCACGTCTTCTTGCAGTAATTCTTGTTCTTATTAAAGAAGAAGGTGTCATTTACCTGCCATTGAACATTAACCAATAGATTCTTCAAAGGGGTTGAGGAACAGAGATGGAAAATCAGGGAAATTTTCATTATTTGCCTTTTTCCTAGATTACGCATAATAGCATATTGCATTTGCAACTTAATACCTTTCCTTTCTAATGTGAGTAGATGAAGGTCTGTTTTCCTGGAGCTAAATGTAAAATCAACTAAGTGATCAGAAGCAAGAGATGCCCCCCAGTTAAAGGAAGCAGCTCAGCACTTGCAAGACCAGCATAAATCAGAAATGCTCTCTTATATTTGTCTTCACTGATCAAACAAAAAATGTTCACTGACAGTCCTATTTGTCAACCCTTCTATAGCAGTCAAGATGCACATGGGAATGTGATACACTGATCATGTTAGGGACTTTGTAGAACAGAAAAAGCAAGCTCTGGAGGAGTTGAATTCTTCTCAGCTGGCTTCAGCTATCGGCCTCCTCCCCTTGGGCTACTTCTGCAACCAATGGGAACTGAGGGAATCTCTAGAGAGTAGTTAGCATACCTGTGGTCAGGACTGTCTACTTACTACACAGTGATGCTAGAGAAACTGCCCTTCTAACCCAAAACACATTAATAACATGCCTGAAGGTAGTCTGGGCAAAACTGGGTCTAAGAAACCCAGTTCTAGTAAGTTGTTGAGTTCTTTCACATTTGGTTTTATGAATAATGTTCTAGAAAGCAATTTATTTCTTTGTTTTCCAAGGTTTCTCTTAGATTTGGTGCACAGGTGAGAAACAAGAGTAAAAAGAAACTGTTGTTTCATGTATCCTCATGCTGCTTGGGGAATCATTTAAATCACACTATCCTCTTATGTTCCTTCCAGAAGAATTGATTGTAAGGAAATTTTGTGGGGAAAAAATTAGATTTAAGTTGAAACTGAAAACAGCTTTCTGTCCTCAGTTAAAATGTCAGAGAGAAAATAAGCGTGATTTGCTCTGCGCTACATCCTTGCCATTACTATTCAGATTTTTGCTTCATCTTTTGAACCTGGAAAGCTTGCAAAATAACTTGTATGCCAATTAAGAAGGTAAGCCTGAAATGAGCTAGTAAAGATTCAACAGAGTGAGCAGTATTTCAGTCCAACTTGTTTTATTTATTTTAACATTTTAGAAATGTTCACAATTAAAAAATGGAGTACATCACACTAAAAGGAATGTCTGGATTCACTGAAAATGTTAGTAGACATCTATACGTGATTGACAGCATTATGCTCCAGCACCACAGTTTTAAATTAACTACTTTATTTACAGAAAAGAGGAGGAGCTCCTTGGGTGAAACCTTTTGAGTGGCTGGTTTTGTTCACCAGGGATAGTATTGGAGTGGAAGAGATTCTGCAGGAAATTGGTTGAAAAGTGTTTGGGTGTTTCTAATGAAAACAAAAGATGAACCACTCATTGCAGTAGCAGAGAGAGGTTTTAGTCTACAGAGAAGTCAGGCAGCGGGAAGGTTGTAATTGGAAATCTGTCCAGTTCTAGTGAGACAACTAGTTACAGAAGGTAGCTTTTTCTGGGTCACATACAAGGAAAAATTAAGGGTTTTGTGTAGCTCAGAGTTCATGCCTACACAAATAAAAAATAAATTCACTATTTTAAGCTTCTCAACCCATGCAGAGTGCCTCATGTGTACACAATCACTGCAGTATCTGAGGTTATATATAGCAAAGATTTATTCCTATTCTTAACTCCAAAATGTGTTCGTTTGTTTTTCATGCAGTTAAGTTTTTCATGTGCTAAAGGTTAAATTTTGTTATGATTGAAGCTTAATGGTGAGTGCTGCAACTTTGATGTTTCTTTGCTTCACAAACCTGAAAAAAGACTTGTATAAAATTGCCTCTAAAACAGAACAGTTTGAAGTTAAAAATAGAGAGGGTTTGGAAATCATTTGTTGCAATCTATAACAAGTTTGATTGCTGAACTTTGGGTTCCACCAATGAGTCCAGATCTGCAACAGCCCTTTTCCCAACAACTGATGTTGCCTCAGAGAAACTTTATTGTTAAATACTATGAAAATTTGGGTTATTTGATCTGGTTGAAATCCTTGTTTAGTAATTAATACTTATCTCTAGAAATGTTGGTAACTATTTTTTTTTAAATCTTCCACTAAGTGTTGTGGACCGCAAACAACAAGAATGTGAGAAACCTCAAATGTGAGAAAGAGGGAAGGGAACAGAGGAAATTCTCCATGAGACAAACATCTTCTCAACTCTGTTCTTCAGCACTCATTTTGTTGTGTGTAGCCCCAGTTTAGAGAGCCAATCAGTCAGCTGAAAGATCACAGAATCACAGAATTGTTTAGTTTGGAAGTGACCTGTTGAGTTCATCTAATCTAAACCCCCAGATCAAGTAGAGTCACCTAAGGCAGGTCACCCAGTTGGGTTTTTAGTATCTCCCCAAATCAAGACTCCACAGCTTCACTGGGCAACCTGTTCCAATGCTTGACAACCCTCACAGTGAAGAAGTATTTCCTTGTGTCCAGATGGAATTCATGTGTTTTAATGTGTGCCCATTGCCTCTTGTCCTGTCACTGGACACCACTGAGAACAGTGTCTCCCTCTTCTTCATAATTTCTGCTCGTCAAGTATTTATACACATTGATGACATCTCTTCTGAGCCTTCTCTTCTCCAGGCTGAACAGTCCCAGCTCTCTCAGACTCTTTGCATGTGAAAAATGCTCCAGTCCTTTAACTGGATGTGTTTGAGACAAGCAGGGGGCAAGAGAGACTAGTTGGCAGTATACAAACAATTGCTACTGCTGTGGTGCCACGTACATATGAAGTGATATAAATTGGCAGTGATGATAACACAAAATGATAATGAAGAACTTGGCAAACATTTGTCAAGTCACAGAACATCTCCAATACAGCTGAATGGATTTTAGAGACTGCATTCAGATGAGAATATCAGCAAATCCCAAGTGCCCTCTATATGTGTTTTTATTACACTCAACCAGAGTAGAAGTCTTGTGTAATTGTGATGTATCTACTGTAACAGTGGCTACACACAGAACAGGAGATAGTGGAGACTTTTCTTTTATCCCTTCAACAAAATATATATGCAAGATAAAATACTTGAAAAAATGATGAAAAATGAAGCTGACTTTGGACTGAGAGAGTAAAAATGAGTGAACTTGGTGAAAGCTGCTGTGCTTTTTGTGATTGCAGAACAATTAAAATGAACTTTGATGATTTTGCATCCAAGTCTGCTAAAAATCTTAAACAAATAGACTGAGACATGAGCCTATTTTGCATTCATTTACAAGTCTTACTTTACCTTTGGTCTAATAATATTTGAGAAAACACAGCCTTTATCATGAGACTGTGCCATTAAGTCTACAAGTATACAAGCAAATGAGCCAGAAAAGTAATTAATTTTCTTCTGAAAACCAAATTATCAGAAAGCACTTTTAGAGATGGACCACTTGGAAAAATGGATCACTTAATATATGGGAATAAAAATGTTGTCAGAGTCATAGTAATTGCCAGCAGTGTGGCTGCATGGTAGGTTTTCTACTTTCAGTCATTCACAGTGTACCAGAAATTTATCCTATTTGTCTGAAATTTTCTAGGCCTCAAACAAATGTTTGTGAAGGTTTCAACTAATGTCACTCATTCTCTCAAAAGTTACCTCCTGCAGTGGTTTTTCTCAGAACAAGTTCATCCACCCCTTGTCTACAAGATTTGAAGAATCTTTGTTCCTGGGTAACAGAGCAGAGCTGGCACATGACACTGCTGATCTGAGTAAGGGAACGAATTTCAGTCTTCCACTACCCAAAGTTGTGGCGGTGATGACAAAGATGGAGAGAAACTTTTTTAGAAAGAGATGTACAATGAAAGGATGAGTGACAAGAGTGTCATGGTGTAGCCAGAGAAGTCCCAACTGGATATAAGCAAAAAAGTCTCTTTGAAACCAAATGAGTGGCTGGAACACACTTCTTGGAGAGGCTGTGAAATCTCCGTCCTTGGACACTTTCAAAACTGTCCTGGACAAGGCCTGGGGCAACCTCACCTAAGTTTACAATTAGCCCTGCTTTGAGCAGGAGGTTGGACTTCTTGACATCCAGAGAGACCTTCCATCCAAAATTATTCTACCCATCTGTCTTAATGTTCCATGAACACCGCTTGATCACAGTGTAAAACACATGTATCTCACAAGACTGTGGGCCATATGCAAACTGTGACTTTAAGCTCTTCACCCCCAGTCTAGAGGAACAGAAAACAGTCTATACAGTAAAAACTCTTTATAATTTAGTAGATGACCACCTACATTTGATCACGTTTTCTCTACCATACCAGAGGAGACACCATGATTAAGGACAAGCAAAATATCCTCACTTACTACCATAACCCACGTCTCGAAAGACCTCATCCTTCACTAGCATGTGCAAAATCAGAGGCAGAAATAAAGAAGTTTCCTTTAGACAGAGCAAAGCATTGGTTGATTAGAGACAGATGAAGGAGTAAAAGAGAAACCATTCTAAGACAAACCATCTCAAATGATTAGTACTCACAAAGAACTTGAACAATTCGAAACAGCTCTGATCAATAACCTGTAGTTTACGCATGTAAAAATACATTAATGAGGTTTAATTCATCAGGTGAAAGCAAACAGCACAGTAAGACATCGAACAGCATATATTTGGTTTGCATTTTACTTTTATATGTTTAGTTCTTCACCATTCTTTGCTGCTTGCCTGTTGCATGGTTGCGTAGCTCACGATGAGCTGAGCCAAATGCTGTGGCAGGGCACATGGGGAGGATGAGCAGTTGTTTCTCAAATCAGAGAGGGTTTGTGGCCTTCTCTCCTCAACTTCTTCATGGGAGAAAAAGACTTTTCCTCCATGTGTGGATGAATACTAAACTGTCTCTAACAACCCTTAGCTGGTTGGGAGCCAATATTAATTGGTGTTGGTTACATGAGTATGTAGTATGCTAATAAATTTGTAACGTGTCTCTTGCTACCTTTGTTGAGACAGAAATTCTTGGCATCTTGCAGCTTCATTTCAGGATATTTTTTTAGTCATTTTTCTTAACTGTTCCATTTGATTGTATCAGAGCTAAATAGAATTTGAGAAGGTGTTTCAAATAAGCATGAACCACTCAATGCTTTATTGAAGAATTTTGCTGTTCTCAAAAGTTTTCTTACATAATCTTGAAAGATATTTTTATGTATTTAGAAAGAAACAAAGGAAGTAATTGTCTTTTGCTCTTAACAGTATTTGGAGAAATGAGTCTTTCTGAGTTTAGAAATAAACATATTTCCATTTCTTTGCAACAGTAGACTTCTAGTAATTATTTCCCAAGCACGAATTGCTAATTCCAGTAACCTGTTTATTTGTTTTCCAAAAGGACAACAGAAATCTACAGAAATGTAAGCAAATTAGACATTTTGAAGCAACATTCCAATATTCCTTCATAATACTTGCATACTTGTATTTATGAAGTTCATAAATCTTGGGGCTTTGTCTCTTGAGGTTTGTCCTCGGCTGGCAAAACGCACAAACTTGACATTACTTTGATCAGCTTGAACATCTTATTTTATGAAAGATGTAATTCAAAGATAAGTATTTGCTATTCCCAGTCACGTTGGGTATAATAGTTTTCATCATACCTTTTCAACACAGGCAGGTTTGTAAAGATTTGATCTATGAAGGAACAAATTTGCTTTTTTGGGGTGCTTTTTTTGGCACCCATGCTATACTTCAACTTATACCTATACCAGCCTATACTGTACCTATATTATACTCCACCATACCTATACCGGAGATTTTTGGACCTATATTTTTCTTCTCTACCTAGCTGTTCAGTGTACAGTTCTTTGGCAAAGGTGAAATTATTCAACCTTTAAGTAATGTGTTCTTTTTCAATACAGCAAGTCCTGGGTGAATCTGTTGCTGATTAGATGAAGAGTGTTCTATAACATAGTTACACAAATTGGACTATTAAAAAAAAACAAAGCAAGGCAAGCCTATCAAGAAACAGTGACACCAGGATCAGTAATTATGCTCTTTACTTGCACAAGGGCATTATGGCAGAATCTTCTTAATTGCAGGATAATGCATTATGTATGCATGATGATGATGCAAGCTGTCTATAACCTCATAAATTCATTGATAATATGTTTGAATTTTAAGTATTGTATGCTATGCTGTATTTTAATGTCATATAGGTTTAATTTTTCATTAGAAATCAAACATCTCTATATGTTACAATCTATAGTGTATAAGTAATAATAATTTTGTGAGCTTTTAGTGTACTTTCTTATCAATTCCAAGCACAAAATTCCTTAAATTTAGAGGCTAAAGTGGTGGTTTTTACTAATTTTGCAATTGCTCTTTTACTATATAGTCAAGCAAAACCTGTTTATATTTCTCTGCTACTTAATGCATACTGCTTGTCATAAGTTACATAAGGACTACCAATTCATATTTTTTGTTGTTGTTTAGGTGTCTGCTATTTCAGGTTAATAAGCATAATAAGGCTGTGTGCTATATTTTCCCAATTTATTTTATAAGAGAAAGATAAAATGCTGATTTTCTCTCCTGGCAAAACATAAACCCATTTGCATATAAACTCTGCTTGTACAAATTACGAGCTGGTTAGATATGGGATCCTAGTTATTTGGAACATTAATCTTTGTAAATGTTATTATATTATTGATATATAATACTTAGGTACCTGGTGCCTTCTTCATGCTATGTGTCATGCAGAGAGTAACAGAAGAGTTTTCTCTGTCCCCAAAACCTTTGAGAACAAGCAGAAGAACTGGGAAAGGTCCCAGAAGAGCGCTTGCTTTGGAAGGGTGAGAGAGCAGTGCAGCTGGGCAGCCACGTCCCGTTTCACCCTGCCTCACCTGCAGCTGCATTTGCTGTGCCTTGTCTGGTCTTGTGAGTGTGCTGCTCTGACCATTTCACCTTGTGTTTCCTAAAGAGACTCTAATAGCATTTTCCATTGTTCTCTATCCAGAGGCAGTTTTGATGCACTCTTACTTTGTGCAAGCCTTAAGAGCTCTGCAGAAATCAGTCTTGTTCCAGTACTTAAAGGGGGACTACAGGAGAGATGGGGAGGGACTCCTGATCAGGGAGTGTAGTGACAGGATGAGGGGTAATGGTTTTAAGCTGACAGAGGGTAGATTTAGGTTAGATATTGGGAAGAAATTTTTTACTGTGAGGGTGGTGAGACACTGGAACAGGTTGCCCAGAGAAGCTGTGGATGCCCCATCCATGGAGGTGTTCAAGGCAAGGTTGGATGAGGCTCTGAGCAACTTCATCTAGTGGAAGGTGTCCCTGCCCACAGCAGGGGGGGTGGAAGTCAATGATTTTTAGGGTCCCTTCCAACCCAAACCAGTCTGTGATTCTATGAGTCTATGCTCATGACATTCATTGGGCGTCTTTGTTATGCAAATACAGGTGCAGCATTGATTTTTTCTGTTTATCAATGTAGCAAGATGACCCCTTCAAATTAAGAGTCATGTAGAAACATACATGATGTAAAACCAGAGTAAGATGGTAACTATTTTTGTGGTAAAAATTTGTTTAATTTATGTGAAAGCCAAATAGAACCAGCTGTGGTAATATGATGCTTCACGTTGATTTTCCAGCAGAAAGCAGGTCTTCATTCAAAAGCTTGTCCTTAACCAAATGTCCCAGTTTTCAGCTTTGCTGTACATTCTAAAAAGGGTTCCCCAACCTTCAGGATCCAGAGCTTACTGGCATAGTTTCCTAGGAGATTGCTATAGCATTGGCACTCTACTGCTTCTGGAAATTTTGTTGTGAGATAAAGATTCTAGGAGATCTGGAGATCCCTGGAAACCTCAGAGCTTCAAGCCCTGAGAGCCTGGTTTGCAGTAAGAGTTCTGGTATTTGGACTCCTTTGTGAAGTTTAAAGTCTACTTTTGAACAATCTTTCCTACGGAGAGGAAATTCTCATTAACAAACAGGATTAGTGTTAACTCAGGTAGTTCAAACCCCATCTGAACACTCCAGACCGCAGCACCAGTGAAGCACTGTAGGTGGAGCTGACTCTTCCCAGAGAAGCCAGTACATTCACACAACACTGCACAGCAGGGCTAGCTCAGGTTCAGGAGCCAGACTAGCCTAACTAGACCAGCCTCATGCTTTGCCAGAGGTAACAGCATTTGCTTTCACAGTGTCACAACTAACCTTGTGTCTGGGTGAGGTGGTTTATTTGGACCTAGCTCAGACGTCTCCATGAGATTGCAGTAGGCAGTCCAGATGCAGCCACAGGACTGCTCTGAAGGAAACCAGTCTGGTCAGTTAACAAGGGGCAAACCATCATCTGCCTGCTCTCTCTTGGACAAGCTGAAGTGACTTGTGGAAGTTTTCCCTGTTGTGATCTGTCTGTGTTTGAAAGGTTGTGATGGGTTCCTCAAGGTTTTGCTGGTCCAGGCCAACACTGAGCAGCTCTGCAACGGGAATTGAGAAGGGCTCACAGAGGGAACCTGCAAGGCACCAGGACACAAGGCCAGTTCTCCCCAAGCCTTTGATATTTCTTGTTTTGGCTACAAAGTTAGGAACCAAGGCACTGTTACAGCTCTCTGCTTTGCACTGTTCTGGGACATCTACATCTATACTGAGAAAATCTACAGTCACTGGGGGCTCCATACCACTAAAAAATTTACCTCCTCCCTTTAGTGCTACCGGGGAAAAACGGAAAAAAGATTCTTCTTTAAAGCTGTGATTAGGAGATACCAAGACTTAATCATTTATCGTATTCAGTACAGAGCAGAGGTATTATCTGAATGTCTGAACTGTGCATATCTTGCTTTAACTGATTACCTCAGATTTATGAAGTTAGGTTTGGGCTTAATGATGAATTTTTTAAAATGTGTTTTTACTCTTAAATTAAAGTCATATACAAAATATCCATCACGATGTCCTTTTCCCCAGGTAATACATATGAAACAAGAACTCTGGATACTGGATGCCTCATCTGGCAGGATGTCAGTGAAAAATTACCCTAGCTAGCTAAGATGAAGGAATGCAAAGGGAAAAAATGTTCTTAATAATTCATCTGTAACTGCTTTTGTGAAGAGACAGAGATACAAATGATAAATAAAAATATGATATAAATACAAAAAATAGATATTATTGAAACAAATATACAGATATAAATATGGAAGCAGATATAACTTATTCAGAAAGTGCTTTTAAAAAAATTTGTTTCCAAGGAGGATTTTGTTCAATGGTAGTTTATCTTCCAGTCTGAAGACAATAAAAAATCCAATTTGATGTTGCTAGGGGCATTATTATTTTATCTTAATTTGGACAAAGCTGATTCTAATGCATTATAACTTTTCTTCAAGAAAGAGAAAGCAGAGACTCGCTCTGTAATTAGAACAGTTTTCCTACAACTGGTTCTTGACACTACTTAAAAAAACAAACAAACAAACAAAAAGAAACAAAAAAATTTACTCCAACTCATTTACTCTTTCATTTCAGGAGGATTAATATTTTGTCTTTACAGTAACTTAGTAATGTATTATTAGTATTCAATATCAGTCACAATGCTATAATTCATTCAGTAGGTATTTCTCAGTTACCTGGTTAACATAAAAATCCCAAATAACCTCTGATTTTACTTCAAAAAACAATCAGCCTTTTTTTATGTCATTTGACTTTGAGCAGATAAGAAGCTTAGAAAAACTAATCTCCACTGGGATGATTTGCCACCAGCCCCTCCCCAACCTGCAGCAATATTTTCAGAGATTCCTTTTTCCCGTGGCTGATATTTCACTTGCTGTCAATTTCAATTCTTAGACCAATAAATCAAAACCACTTATTTCTTGAAATATTGAAAAAGCAAGAAGCTAAAAAGGAATACTTAATTTCTTGTACAAGAAAAGAATACAGGATTTGTGTAAGGGAGAGAGAGAGAGGACTAGACTGCTCGTGACCATGACAAACCAAACTGGTCAGGAGCGGGTACACCAAGCCCTGAGAGTCCTTAATGCAGAGCAGGAGAAACACCATTTGGTACCCAGCTGCACAGCAGGACCTGGAGCATGCTCCAGGAGTGCTCTGCATTCAGCAACTTAGAAATTTAGAGCTGCAGGAGCTACTTAGTGGAGTGGCCATAAGCTCCAGAGACCAGAGACTTTCTGCTGTTTGCCATGTCTAAGCTCTCCTCCAGGTCATAGACACATGATTTCACTGGGTTGAACTCATTTAAAGAAAACGGCCCTGTGCACCGTTCACAGGTCATGACAGATCACAGAATCATAGAATACCAGGTTGGA
>NW_010141285.1:10842-14857 GCF_000699245.1 Pterocles gutturalis | reverse complement strand
CGGAGGGCAGGCTGCGCGCTGTCGCAGGGTGAGGGGCACCTGTGGGTATCTGCCTCTTCAAGTAGAGATTTAGGGGAACAGGACACCAACTCCACGGCCTGGGTGCTGTGGAGAGATATCAATGCAGATGGCAGTCACCCAAGCACTGAGCACCCTGACACACAATGTTCGCTGGCTGTGAAGAGGCAAACGCTGTCAGGCTCTGACTGGAGCCAAGAGCAGCTTCGCTGAATGGAGAGCAGCAAGAACCATGTTAAACACCCAAAGCGCGGGGAGGGGATAACGCCCGGGATGGTGTACCGCTGGGACAGCACTGTCAGCTCCGCAGGGTGTGCGGCTGCATGGGGCCGGAGGGCTCCCGAGGCTGGGGTCTGGCAGGGGGAGGCTAGCGCGAGCGGGCTGGAGTAGAGCCTTGCTCCAGTCCTGGTTCATAACAGCCACACAGCATCACAGGTTACCCTCGGTGTTTGCATTTTTTTTAAAGTACTTGAAGCAAACACTGAACTATGGAAGTTGTACTATGCATTAAACGGAGGCAGAAAGGAGGATACAAGCAAGACTTCCCAGCCTAGTCGCTGGAAGACATTCTCTAGGGAGAAAAAGGGAAGCATCCTAGCTAAAATACCATATTCAGGAAGGACAAAAAGCTTCAACTCTCTCAGGGAAGCAGCGAGAGAAGGTACCTGCTCAAGGGAGGACAAGCCTGGAGCTGAGGGTGACCACAGCACAGGCAGTATCCTCACCAGCCAGAGCACTGCCCCACAATACCTGAAGACAGCAATCCCAGCACAGCACAGGGTCCCTTGGCAATCCAGACAAGACGAAGCAATGCATCACGTGCAGAATTTGTACTGGGAATCCAGTCAGGAGCAGCAGGAGGTAAAGCCACAGCTGGAGATAGGGCTCCTGGTGGGATCACCAGGAAACAAGGCAGGAGACCAAACTGAAGGCACATCCATCTATTAGGTAGCTCAGACAGAAACTGAAAGCCCAAACCTGGGCTTAAATGGAGCCCTGGTCCATGGGCAGAGCATGTGGGAGGGGGGCCCAGGTGAGGCTGGTCAGAGCCATTAAGAGCTGGCGGTGCCATCAAGGCTCTGACAGATTCCTGATGGTGGGGTGGGTGAGCATATTGCTCACAAGGTCCAGATTTAGCAACTTTCTTCCCATTTGGTCATGAAGGAGTTGAATCCAGCCCATGGCATCCTTAGGCCAGTGGTCTAACTGCTGAACTGTTACATAAAGGGTATTTCTCCAACCTAAAAGACTGACCTTGTGGCCCTGTTTTTAAAAAAGGGACAGTTCTAGGCAGAGGGATTAAAATCCCTGAATGGGGAACTTAATTCTGGAGAGTGGCTGAGTTTGTGGTACAGCTATGTCCTAAGCATTCCCTGCTACCTACTTTAAGCAGCTTTGTGTACTACATGTGCAGATTTTGGGAATGTTATTCCAAGATATCTCTCTTGCGTTCTAGGGGTTACCCTGAGAGCCAAGGGTCCAAAACTCAGGCACCCTGATGCTGAGTGTGGTAGTGCCTGAATATCTTTTGCTTATCTGGCCTTGAGACCAAACTCACTGCAGCTGGTTATTTGTATGTTCCCCATTTTTTGGGAAGCCATAATAAAAATCTTGCTTCTTGCTTTCATTAGTGTTAAGCTGCAGTTGAGTATAATAGAATTTATGGATGCCTTACACCTGAGAAAACTCTCCAGGGGAGAGAGAAATCCTAGTTTTGATGCAGTACATCTATTTCTCAAAAGTCTAACAAGGAAAATGTGAATAATAAAGCTCTCTTATTTAAATGTGAGTTTGAAAGGTGAATGTATAAATCCTATGAAGCTGTTGGATACCGTGGTAAAGACTGAGACTGGAAAGCCCACAGCAGAAAAAACCCTTCTGTATTAAGAGCAAGGTTTGCGAGGTCCTCGCTGTGTTTTTTTATGTGCTATGAACAAGGAGGATAAAAAGGAATCAGATTATCTTTCTCTTCCTTAATCTCTACCCTCCAGAGCATTGAATAGAGTATATTAAGATTTGTACAGCTAATTAAGAAAACTCCACCATATGGCCCAGGGCAGCTAAATTAAGTTTCTTCAGCTCTCAATTTTGGCATTCACTTGTTCTGAATGCTTGAGTTTGCAGCCTCAATGAAGTTCATTCCTTGTTGCTTGTGGGCATGCAAATACCTTATTTGCATTGGGCAAGACTCAAGAATTGGGTCGGGAACTTATACCAACTATCCAAGGGGCATTTCTCACTGTGCATGGAATGGGTGGCTTTCAAAGAGTTTCCCTGTAAGAAAACAAACCCAAACCAAACCTAAACAACAACAGCAAGGAAACCAAACCAAAAAACCCCAAGACTCCTGCTGGGCAAAGCACAAACTCCAGTTAGTAAGGAACCCAGCTTATCTCTCACAACTGAAGTGAAGTTAACTGCTTGGTGGTTCCACCAGCTGGTCCCCAACCCTGCTCACAACATGCACTTTTAAGTACCTTGTGGATTTGATTTCACCAATTTAATTGCAGGCAAAAGCTTGTCTTTTCTGTAAAGTTCTGTGGTTGTAGCTATGCCAGCCTAGAGAAGGAGGTAGTACCCGTAGTGTTGATGCCAATGGACTGATAGGGTAGACACTATACAGGGATACACTATGATATGCTGCTGTGGGCAGCTGGACTCAGGGAGACCAATTTGCTTCTGCTGCATGTCTTACAGTTAGATTCTCTAATATCTAATAAAGTGCAGATTATAAAAGACCTGTTTCCTGCATTTAAAAGCATTCATAATGTTCCCCTTCGGTGTAGGTTGAGTGTAAAAAAGGCTGAACTGCAGGCTGTCCCTCCATGCAGGCAATAACGGGAAGCCTTTGCTGTACTTGGCTTATCTGTCTTTATGAAATCTGTGGGAAAGTAATTGTGTCTGAAATCTCTGCTGCATTTTTGGGCTTGATTAAAATCAGCCAACAGGTTCAGGAATTATTGTAAGGATTGACGCGTATAGCATGACTGGGCAATTTTTTTCCTTTAGGAAACCAGATGAAAATATGTGTACATAGGTTAATGTATGCTAGCAGTTTATTTAAATATGGAAACCAAAAATGAAAGGTACTGATACAATGCATTATTGAAATTATAGAAGTCCAAATACAGATAACAAGTGTATCAGTTTAAATATGCCAGTGTGGGGTGGTGGTGAAAATCACACAGTCATAGCCCATGTAACTAGCTTTTCTGGGCAAGTTTGTCTAGTGCAGACTAACCCTAGCTCCGACACCTGCCAGCTTCTCCAGCTATGCAGCGGATCCACTGTTTTCAGATGCAAAACCCCACTTCCCTGCACAGAAGCCACATGGTACCCACAAATGGAAACATTCTGTTAAAACTAAACCCTGGGGTCACAGTTAGTTTTAGAATAGACTCATTCTTTAATTGAATACGCATTAGCAAAAGAGCTGTGTGAGATGCATTACAGGAATTTAAGCTCCAGACTGTCCAATTTGTCCCTTTACTATACAGAAAGAATACTGGCTGAGATGCAGCAAAAGCATGTTTCTTTTAACATGTTCCTTCTTTCAGCATGCTTAAGTTTCTGCGAAAAGTCCATGGCTACTAATCAATTTTGGTGCATTTATCATTTTTAAAGAATACCACTCCTTTAATAAATACCAAGGATCATACCATACAAAAAGTTTTCCAAATTACTCTTTGCAGATTCATACCCAATATTTTCACATCTACTGACATCCACAAAATAAGCACTCCTTACACATGAGCAAATATTTCCTCAGCTGTTTTGAGTATTCAACCTGAACCTTCGTATGAGGAGAAGAGGAACCTTTGTTTCTCGTTACACACATATCTAATACAAAGTGCCACAGGTTTGTTTTCACTGTTCTCTTAAAGCTTGATTAAAATGAAAGCTTCTGGCGGACCACTTTGGCCCCAAACTTGGTGGCTCAGGTGACTGGTTTCAGAGGTACCGGTATGTGTGGATGACCCCCCCCACACACACACCC
>NW_010141285.1:0-10811 GCF_000699245.1 Pterocles gutturalis | reverse complement strand
CAACCCTGCCCCGTGGCAGGAGGAAATCTTGTAGCTCTGATCAGCCACAGTTCAGAGAGTGACAAAACAGTGTGGGCTTCAGTGGCACGTTGGAAACACAAAGATGCCCACATCTGTCACGGTCACGGTCACGTGTATGGGTGAAATTCCTCTAAGATGTTAGAGGGATCCCTTTGGAGCTGCAAAGGTAAGTGCTGTTTAGAGGG
Source organism: Pterocles gutturalis (assembly GCF_000699245.1). Taxonomy (NCBI): domain Eukaryota; kingdom Metazoa; phylum Chordata; class Aves; order Pterocliformes; family Pteroclidae; genus Pterocles; species Pterocles gutturalis. The sequence continues at coordinate 10,605 of NW_010141285.1, read as the reverse complement.
TACTCGGGAAACTGCCACTTTTCCAGAAACAGAGATAAGAAACTGTAGAACAAAATCTTGGTCTGAACAACTTCAAAGCTGGCATAGCTCAGACCCTGTAATAGCAAACGCTGCTTATGCATAACTCTGTTTACATCAAGTTTACCGGGGAAGAGGCACACTGGCTGCTCTCCAGGTCTTCAAGGGCAATACCTAATCTGCATATGTACTTACACAGACATTAACAGTCAGAAACAAATCCACACAACCATACCTTTTGCTTCTACACGTACATTTCCTTACCTAGGAGAGGAAATAATTATTTCAGTATGATGAGGCCAAGGCTGCAATAATATGTAGAGACGAGCTATGTGAGCCTGCCATGTTGAACTTTTACAAACTTACAGAAAATGGCAATCCCTGCAATAAGTGCGTGCTGCTTTATCTACCTTGTAATGAATTCTGTAGCAGTGTCCTCACCCTGTGAATGGCTGCATGCTCACCCTGCCCATAAAAGAGAACAACTTTAAGCCACACTTAAAGCATTCAGCTTCATTCTGCCAGGGAGCAACGCTAGTTCCCTTGCCAAATTTACACTGAAGCTAGCGTTTTATTATCTCCTTGTCGTTCAGTTACACAGAATTGGAAAGGACATTTAAAAAAAAAAAAATTTAAGCTGCAGCAGTCAAAGCACTCATCCTTACATATTGCTCACTGAAGAACCGTTGCCTACTGCAGCTCTTCTCACCAACCCTGCACCATGCTTTCCATACTGGAAACACAAGCCGGGCCACAACTGTCATCTTGATCAGCTGTTGCACTCTCTATCCAGTGTTCTCTTATCTGCTACTTATGCAGAGACTGCTTTATCTGAAGGGAACATCAGGAAGCTGTCTGTTTCCCAAGAAAATTGTGGGATAAGCCCTGGTTAGGTGGCAGGAAGTATCCACTATGATCTTTATATGGATGGTGGATATATTTTTTTATTATTATTTCTGTGTAGTCTGATGTATTTGAAGAACAGATTTGTGTCAAATTATTTGTGCTAAATTTTTATTTATACTTTAGTAGAACCCACAATTTTTTCATAAAGACCCCACACTTTAGAGACATTCTGCGGAGTATGGTTTTTGAAGACTCAAGGGTTACTTGGTGTGAGCAAAGTTGACTCCTCAAAAAAATGGAGATAACTGGCATTCTGTACTGCTGTTTTCATTCTTAAAATGAGCTGGTGGTTGATGAAATAGATTTTTTAAATAAAAATACATTATCTAAAGGCTATTTGGGTAAGAGCTGAATACTTACAGTTCTTGTAAATGTCTATTATGCACATTAAGGAATGAAAAAAATTGGGACAACATCTTTGATACTAAATTGCAGAAATATTGCGTAAGATATGATACCAGGGAATACAGAGACAATCAGCATTAGAAGCTCAGGACTTAAAGAAAAGGAGTGAAGCCATCACATAAGATTTTGAACTGATTTTGCCTTGGGCTGCCAAATACCTGTGACACCACTGGAAAAAATACAGTACACTATATGTTCAGACTGCCTTATCCCACTAAATACAGCAAACCCCCGTCCTGTGTGAAAGTATACAGAACGCTACTTTTCCTCTATTTTCTTTCAGTTAATCTTTCTCCCTCTCTGAAGCTGTGGTCACAGCAGAATACAGGTCTCCTACCTTGACCCCTTAGTTCTTCGTTTTCTATGATTTGGTCTGATCTTGTTCCCAGTGGCATTTCATTGATTTCAGTGGATGTAGACGCAGCTCTGGAACTCGCTCTTGCATAAGGATGCTGTACTTAGAAAAAATACTAAGTCTCAGAGAAGAGGAAAATAGTTGCTGAATATAAAACTCTTAAGCAACCATGAAAACCTTAAAACAGAAATGTCTTTACATAAAACAACTGGAAGTCTCATGAAGACATCTGATCATCCCTCGGCAGCGCATCGCTCAAAAAGAAAAGGTTCCAGGAAACAAAAACCAGACTGGACACCTGTTAGAAAAACGACAGAATAGTTCTCAGAAGCCCAGGCCTCACAGTGCTTAGGCTATTTAAATCACCACAATGCTCTTAAGGCAGGCTGTGATGAAAAGAAAACATTGTTGACAGAGGGATTTTATACTTTCTGAGGTGAAATTGCCTCAATGTGAAAGATTTTCTGGGTGCCTTGCTGGCAGCTATTAATTATTTACCTTCGAATCCTTAACTCTAGTATTTCATACATGCCTTGTTCCAGTTCTGTAGCATGCCCCGCTGTCCTGCAGCCTGTGCGTGGGGAAAGCTTAAAAGGATTTGCCAGAGATGTAAGAGAGGATTGTAGTGCTAGGATGCCTTTGGGTAGGTGGAAACTATGTGATGATGCCACACCTTTTCCCTTTCCAAAACAGTGTGAGCCACTGTGCAGGGGCAGAGCCTCTCCATCATCACTATGAGACACAAAAGCTCAGACCATTTGTGTAACAGCTTGCTTTTGCCTCCAGCTGCCCCTCTGTGCTGTCTGGACCTTGCCTGCCTCAGTCCTAAGGGTGACCTCCAGCACAAATCACAGCAACCCCGGCACTGTTTCAGTATGAGGGCCCCAATTCTCTGCGTGCACTAGAAATCAGCCCTTCCAGCTTTGCTTCCTGGCACAAGCTGCCCCCTTGTATCTTCCTCCCTTTTGTTCTTTGATCCTGTGAAAAGCTCAGGGCCCAGGGGATAGCCCAGGGGGTATGTGACAAGAGGGTATGGGGCTAGTCAGCAGTCTGAATTCAGCACAGGATGGCGGTGAAACAAAGACTGTTTATTCAGATGACTCCTTTGCAGTCTATGTGAAATTGCACTTGTGAATTTGCAATTGCAATCCACTTCCTTTGGAAAAAAAAAAATCACTGCAATTGATAGTAATTAGAAACTTCTTACAAATCATTGGCAGGCTGTGCTGAGACCAATCCTCAGGTTCCTTGGGCACGGCATTGCCTGAGACTGCTGGGTCCCTTGTCACCAGTTTAATACATTCCTCAAGCCTGAAGCAAAGGCCCTGCTCCAAATGCCTCTCCAGTAGGAAACTGTGCTAAGTGACCTTATGGCTAAATGCCCAGATGGCTCAGCCAGAAACTGGCCAGTTCTCCCACTTGGCCCTGGAGGGGTGAACCTCCTGGAGTACCACCTAAACCTGGTACTAAGGTGGTACCTTAGAACAGTCGCTGGGCAAGACTTCATCAGAGGGCTGCCTGCTTCATAAATGGGACTCGAACACCCAGGATCTTGTGTCAGATGAGTGCCATAACCACAAGTTTAGATAATCCCTGATGATAATCCTCCCTGTTATATTACACAGAATGGCCTGTTTTCTGAGAAACACCAGCTCTATAGCCCAGCATCAGAACTGCTTTGACTAGGCATGTGTTTGTATTAGAATAAGGCATAAAAACATCAACAATGCTGTTTATAGAAAATGCAGTAGGAAATACAGATGTACCAAAGCTCAGTGCAGCACATGTCTGATTTTTTGCATGATATATTAAAAACTGATTGGGACAAAGGACTTGAATTGCTGTTAAGAGACACACCTCTTGCTCTACAGAGAATACTCAATGTCATCCTACTGTAATTTATCACAGGGGTTCAGATGCCCCTGAGCTCAAGCCATCAATGTTAACAAAAAAGGGCTTGTTGTGCACACACAGAGCCTGCTGAGCCCATGTCCTCACCAGTTCCTGGATCTACGAGCTCAGCCCCAGCTGTCTGGTGTAGCAGCAGGTTTAACACTCCCATTCTCAGAGTGATTTGACACAGTCTTATTTATATGCTCACTTCCATGCTACCAGTATGTTATTAATCCTACAACTCCCACTGTTTCATATTTTTTCCAGTCTGAATAACATAGCTAATGTCATTTCCTACTCACCAACTCCCAGATGACTAAAAATCCCTAGTCCAGGAAATTGAGCTCTGGGATCTGTCCATCAGTCACCTGACAATTCAGCCACGAAACAGTCTATATAAGCACTCTGTGTCTACTGCTTCTCATACCTTTTCTGAACCACAGGTGTCCTAAATATTATCATTACTATCTGCAAAGCTTGCTGCCTCCCAGGCATGGTAGCATGAATCAGAATTGGGTACACTAACTGCAGTAAATCGACAGCACAGAGCAATCCCATTTCATTAAGATCAGCATCTCATCACCAGCGGCTCCTTGGAGACAGATGGCCGCAGCTGACACCCAAAGCCTTACTTTCTCTTGCCACCCCCAATGAGTTGTAGCATTTGAGACATCACTGACCTAGCAGTCTGAGTTTGTTTATACAGTGGGAATGGCTCTTCTGTCCTGTTGTCTTCTTTTTCTGTCCCTTTTTCATCATAAGGAGATTCACAATGAAAAAAAATCGGTGTATACTTCAACGCAGATCATAGAATTCCAAAACCCATGGCTGAAAAATCTCCACCTCACACTTGCGCTGTTGCAAGACCTACATCCAGCAGTGTGATACCATCATGACAAGTGATTGCACTCCTAATTGGACCCTCCCTCCCACACTGGTTGTGCCAAGGGGACATTCCCAAAATCCGTTTGAAATTACTGAAGATGCTATGAAGACAGGGGTATTTGCCAGTACTCAGTTTAGTGCAGTGTAAGGATCTTATAGCCCGTGTTACTTTCACTCACCAGTACATATGGAATTTCAAACACCAACGCCCTGGGCGTGCAGGAGTCTCCAGCACGTGAGAAAACAAGTGAGGTCTGCAGGACCCCATGGTGAAGACTTCTGCATAGGGTGGCATGCTTCACCCAACAGCCAAAAGCCATTCCTGGGCTCACATGCCAAGTCGCTGTGTGTTGTAGATGGAGGGGTCCAGCTGCCTTCATAGCAGTTTTTTGGATTTCGCCATCAAGTTCCAGTGCTTCTCTTAATGGAGTAGAATTTCCTTGTGGGAAATTGATGTGTCTCCAAGAGTAACTTCCACTCAGACTGTTGCTCTGTTACTACAGCAGAGCTCACAAGAGGAGGTGGAAGGGAGGAAATATCAGCCACCTGGTGACACCTTAAGGGCATGAAGAGTCTTCTTTTGCTGTAACACCAGACAATATGAAGCACCATAACGCTTTGTAAGAACTGCTAAAATATTCTTAATAATACTCCACAGCTAAATGGAGGCAATAACAGGCTTGGGTAGCAGAAGTTGTTTAATTTTGTATTTTACTATAAATGTCTTTAGGAATCTACAAGCACTTTCTGAATTAGGAAGTGAAGGCAACCGAATAGACAATATGCATCTTCCCACAAAAAAAGTAGCTCTTGAAATCCTTCTTTACCAAATTATTTCACTTAAAGCAACTCGAGTTTGTTCCTTTTTTCCATTTAGTTTCCTGTACCCTAAAATTGTGCCTAGAAGCTAGTTATTAAGAATGTATTTTTGGAAGCATGGCTATCAGTACTTTTAAAGCAATTTAGAGCGAATGACTTTATATTGGATGCTAGCAGCAAATGAGAGCCAGCACAGTAATGGCAGAGGGAGTGGGTTAGCAAAGACCAAATGCTTATGAGGGAAAATACAGTAAAACTTCCCTGACTTCAAATATCAGCACTGATGATCACCTCACACTACAGTGTCTGGCACTCAAGCTGATAAAAATAGAGTTATTAAGAAGATCCTTAAGTGTCTGTGGACCAGTTGATTGCACCGTCTTAAACAAGAGTTGAATTCCTTAATGTTGCATTCAGCTCACTACCTGAGTGACTGCAAATCACGTTGGGGAAGGTTGTGGCAGCATTCTTTGGGGTAATGTGAGGCAGGTGGGGATGGGATGGACCATAGAGAGGAACATAGAGAGGAACATATGCCCTGGCCTGACTTGCATCTGGCCAGTGTGGAATATAGGGAACCTTGCCTTCTGCTGGCTAAATATTTATCAGGGCATAAACTATGACAGGTATAACTGGTTAACTAGTGTAAACCTGGTGTAGCTGCATGGATTTCCACATCACTAGATACTGGTTTACACTAGAGGGGACTGTAGCCCTCTAACTGTGCTTTACCAACATAGCTAAGGGGCTTTTTAGCAGACAGACTCTGGCAAATCTCACAGGGGCATTTGCAGCTATTATTTGTCTCCTAGCTGTCCTTCTTACCCTCTGATCCTGTAGAAGAGGCAGGAGCAACATCTGCCTGTCTCTTAACTGCTCCAAGGCATAGCTCCAGTTCTCAGGAAAATCACCCCCGCAGATGAACTGCTCGATGCTAACTCTTCATTGGAATAAGGCAAATAACGGAAAAAGGGCAGGGCATGCAGACAGGCATCATAGTGACTTCAGCCACTGCAGCAAAATTCTTCAGAGGATGTTTGCCAAGGTCCTCACTGAAACAGGATCTATGCAGAAAGGTATGGAAGGTACAGCGACTGACTTCCCACAGTTAGCTCTGCCAAGGAGAGGGCACAGACATGCAGCAGATCTTGAAATGAGTCTGAGTACCCAAATGTGGCTACAGCATGAGATTTCAAACTTCATAGAGCTAATAAGTGTTCTAATGCACTGCTTCCGTTTAGATTTATGTGCTACACCCACATGTAAACAGCAAAAGGCATGCTGCAACATCAGCCACTCAAAGATGGAAATGACAGTGGCCTGTGCAAATTTACTGTCTCCTCTGTGGGTCTTGAGATGTTTCGTAGGTTTCAGTTTTCATGGCTGCCCAGTTCTTTTTCCACAGACTCCTGCCCATATGGGACCAAGCAGTCCTCATTTAATGAGAAGTTATTCAAAACTGTTTATTTCTTCCTTGTTCGGTGTGTCTGTCAGCAACACAAGGTCTTACTTATTCCGTGTTGTTTAAACCCTCATTGGCATTTTTAATGGCATTGAGTGTTATGGTGTCCAAGTTTATTTTCACAACTTATCTGTGAAACGAGACCAGGGGCATGACCCTGATCCTGCCATCTCTACCCTAAGCAGTGGGTAACTTCCTTCATTACTGGTGCTGCTTTTCAGAAAGAGGAAAGAAAATTCAGGACTGATTTACAATCAGCTTATTTGTGCTTTTTCTGAATGTCCCCCTTGCACTAGAAAGCTATGTGGGAACGTGATATTCATCATCTGAGATGAGCTAGGTTCTCACCAGAGAGATGTAGAATGAACTGGATCTCCATTTCAAAGGGGAAGAATCTGGATTGTCAATGAGAGAGGGATGTGTCATTAAGTCCAAATTTTGTTCTGCAAATGCAGTTTTTCCCTTACCTTATGTACAGTTTCTAGGTGCAAAAATCCTCATGTGGAGCCTCGGTCAGTTGTAATGCGGTTTGGCTGGCAGAGGCTGAAGTATACAGAGGCAGCCTGAAACAGCAGCAGAGGAAAGAGGATGAAATTGTTTTATCATCCTGCTTAACAACTTCCTCTGTACTGTAACACAGGACATTTGATAACCCAGCCGTTTGCGTGTGCAGGGTCAAACATTGTCCCTTAGATATAATAGCTGCTGTTGTAATTAATGAAAACCACAGAGTCAGGGTGTAAGAGATAGTAACAACAAAAGGGAAAAGCATGCCTAATACTTTCCTTTATAGCAGAGCTCTTCCAACCGCATATAACCCTAGAAAACTCTCAGCTTTCAGACTGAAATTTCCTACTGCTGTTCACTCTTCAAGATCCAATTCTTGGTGACATTACAAAGTCCTTGCTTTGTTTGTTTACTGAAAATAATATGAAGTTAAGCTGAAACAAAACCACCCGTAAGGATTTGTTTGTTTGGGATTTTTTTTTTTGCTATTAAATGACAATTGTTGAATAATATTTGGAGCAACTGTTGCTCCTCAGCAGTTTAATACAGAAGAAAATATTTTGTTACAGAATAATTCTGCCAGAGAGATCTGCAAGTACACACTAATGGATTTTGTTGGAGGTCAGACAAGTGATCAGAGGCAGGTCAGGAGGTATATTCCAGTGTTCCTGACTTTCCGTGTTGGTTGACATATTGATAACAGTGTTCATTTGTTGATGCAAACCCTACCTTTTTTTGAATGAATCCTGTTGCTCCCATAAGTGTGCTCAGCAGGTGAATGGTACGACTGTTTAAGAGGTTTGCTACGCAAGATCCGCGGTGTCTGTAACTAGGAAGTAATGAGGGGATAAGGTTGTATGTAAAAAGCTTGTTTTTTCCTTCCTTACTGAAGTAAGACATTTTAATATTGTTACATTTGCTCTCAGAGTATGGAAGTCACAGGGTCTCTAGAAACATTAAACCATATTTTGGATAAATGGTTTCTGACAAGTCATCACTCTCTGCAGAGAGAGTGCACTGAGGCCACTTACCCAGTGGTGCTGGCATTTGCTGCTGGGTTTTTCACTAAACCGTTTGCCAAAATGTTATGTGTGCTTTTGAATAATTTTCTGACTCAGTGAAGTGTTTTCTTTTTGTTTTCTTATGAGAAAAAAAATCCTGTAAAGGATTTTAAATTTTTTAAATTCCTTCCTACAGAAAGAAATTAAAACTCTATCTATGCTATAGACTAGTATATGTTCCAAGAAGCATATATGGGAGATAAAATCATACCTGCCATATAGTATACCTGCCATATAGTATGCCTGTTTAATATTCTACTTAATGTCTATAGAATGCAATTCATTTAGTCCCTATTAGGAGTTATAAGACAAAACTAACTCTGGGGAAAATGTTCAGAAATGCATACATGGTAGAGAAGACAAAATCCTATTTTAACTTTAGATTTTTTTAGATACTGCAATAAAGAGTGAAAAAAGCTCTTTAAAATGTGCCCCACTTACATTTTTTAAAAAGTTATTACCTAGCAATACAGTTTATATTCTGCCAATCACCACAGTACAAAGAGTTCAATAAAAAGGAAACAAAACATACCTTTGAAGATCCCCCATGAGATGCTGAACTAAGTAGGAAAAAATAAGGATGCAATTATGTCGCATTATTTCAAACTCTGCCACTTGCTGATAAAGAGCCATTATAATCCCCCCTGAAAAACTCTTGCTATTCCCTCCTTACCAATAAACTTGGCCCAGCCTGGAATCCATCAGACTGAAGATCAAGATCACTGAAAGCCATCTTTATGTCTTTCCCCTGAGTGTTACATGCTTTGCAGCTGCCTGAAGTGAGGAGGTTGGTTCCATAATCCGTGTATCACTGGGTTACTGCCACCACAGAAAAAAGTTTGACTCCAACCAGCTGTGACTTGAACGTCCTCCCTGGTGAGCTGGGAGTTGTGCTGCCTGTGTCCTGGTGATCTTCAAACAGCTGACAAAAGCAGGCTGGCCACGGCTGGTGTCATCCCACCAAGTAAGATACTTAGCTGAGATAGGAATATGGTTGCTCCAACCTTCATCAGCAGTCAAGAGAGGGACAGGCAGACATTTGGTGAAAATGAATCAGATAATTTATGCAATTTTAATCACTGATGTGTTTTAATTAATTCTAACCCCATTCTCCCCATGAGTCAGTAGAAACAACACCCAGTAACACTGCAGGACAGGACCCAGCTTTTGGGTTGAATCCAACAAACTTCCTCTTTTTGCTTCCTGTACAGCCCCAAAAGAGAGAAGGGGGAAGTAAATCCATTTATCACAGCCCCCTATCCAAGCCACTTAGGTTAATGGGGAACTTCTGATCTCAGTTTCAAGTGGAAATTAAGACTGGGCTGGGGAATGCTTAATGCTTTGTGTAGCCATCATTTAATGATAAGAGGAGGCTGTTTAGCCTCCTTAGGTTCATCTCTCTGACTTTACTCCACACTCATCAATAGCTTGGTGAGAGTTTAATGTTGTTATCTGGGTTTTAGCCTAGCATCCTTGCTGTCTGAATCTGTCTGTGCAGCTGTCTGTCAGTCCTCCCCCAGAAGGGGGACTGTTAGCCAATTTCAACCAGATATTGCCAAGGCAAAAAGATCTCAAAGCCACTACATTTATAAAAATAGGCTGCCAGTGAGTTACAGGAACCCTGTTAATATTCATATTGAGGAAAAAATCTTTATCCTTAGTTCAACCCTTGTTAGGCATCAGAGCACTTAGGGACACCAAGGGAGAAGGTAATTGATGCTGCTGTGGCCACATGTGTAGCAGTATCCTGTGCAAGCTCGTTTAAAACAAGCTCTTTGGACTGGGTCTGGCTGGTACTGACTTTATTTTCTTCAGAGCAGCCCGTATGGTGCTGTGGTTTGGATTTGTGACTAAAACAGTGTTGATAACACACCAGTGTTGATAACATACTATCTATTGCTGAACAGTGTTTGCACGGCATCAAGGCTTTCTATTTTTCCCACTCTGCCCCTCAGTGAGTAGGCTGGGGGTGGACAAAAGGCTGGGAGAGAACGCAGTGGAGGCAGCTGACCTGAACTGACCAAAGGGATATCCCATGCTATATGAGATCATGTCCAGCAATAAAACCTGGGAGGCTGTCTTTCTAAAGTAGCCATTGCTCGGAGGCTGGCTGGGCATCCGTCTGCTTGTGGGAGGTGGTGGGTGATTGCTTTTATATAATTTTTTTTTCTTTCCTTTAGTTATTAAACTGTCTTTATCTTGACCCATGAGGTTTTCTTCTTTCTTTTACTCTTCCTCGTCTGTCCCCCATCCTGCTGGATGTGGGAATGAGAGAGCATTTGGGTGGTGTCCTG
>NW_010141284.1:0-1256 GCF_000699245.1 Pterocles gutturalis | reverse complement strand
GGGCTCGCAAGTGTGCGTGTGAGGAGCAGGAGGAGCGGAGAGTAACGCTGGGGGGGGTGAGTGAACCTCTTGCTTCAGGAGGGGGGAGGCGGGAGGAGACCCCTCTTTCACCCGCGCATCAGCGGGCTCCGACCCCGCTCCGGGGCAGGGGTCCCGAGCAGCCCCTTCAGTCCGCAGCGACCGGGGCGGGGGAGAGCATCCAGGGGATACGGGAGCCCTGGGAAAGCCCCCCCCCCGACGGCCAGGCACCCTGCCACCTATACGGATATCTATTTGTGTAGGTGTAGGAAACGACAAAGTGTGTGTGAGGGTCAGATGGGCGATCTTCCACTGCAGATCAAGTGGGAAGGAGCAACTTTTCAGTGCCGTGCTCTTAGCGGTTTCCTGCCTTTTAAAGAGAACTTGTTCGAGTGTGTTATTCAAAATGTGGTTCAGTAGTTCTGCCTTCAAATTAAGTTGCTTCTCGGGTCTTCTCATTGGGAAAAGCAGACATGTGTCCTCAATTGTGGAGTATAAAAAAGAAAAAAAAATCGACTAGGTACTTTATGATTCCATCTGGAGAAATTAAAAGCCCAGAGCTGTAATGTTTATTCTTACATAGTTTACGAAAAAAGGGGGAAATGTGTGAGACACATGTCTCCAAATATAACCAAAGTGCTTTCCCTTCTGGTTAAAAAGTTGCATGCAAATGTTTTCATTTTAACACTCCCTGCCACCTGTACTTCGGAGGGAAACTTTTCTTGGCGTTAGTGATGAAGCACCGATAGTACTTATTAATGAATTAATTATTATTATGGCTGCTGAATTGACTTAAAGTGCTTTGGAGGCCAAACTAATCCATGTTAATCAGTTACAATTAATTGTGTTTCAGCTGCTGTTTTAAACACAGTTTCAAAGACAGAGGCGAGGAGGCTGTGTATGGGGGCTTAGCGGGGGAGGAGGTTGCTCCGGGTGCCCTCCCCGGCCCCCAGCACCGAGCCCAGAGATTTCCTTTTGGGTTGCAGAAATTGGCGCAACGTGCCCTCGTCAGGTCACACAAAGGTGTGAGGGGCAAACCTGGGTGACAAACTCCTCTTCCTCTTGGCGAAAGCTGCAAAAAAACCCAAAGAGACGCCCGGGTTGAGGAGCGGAGCCTCGTGGGGACGTTGCCCTCTGGAGTTCGCGTCGTGCAGAGGGCAGCGGGTGTGGGCTTTGCTGTGCCGTCCGTGGTGGCCGCTTTGGTCCCAGGCTTTTGTTTTGTCCGACGGAGACCAGGA
>NW_010141283.1:43898-48280 GCF_000699245.1 Pterocles gutturalis | reverse complement strand
TAGTTAAAATGATGACAGTTCCACTTTAGCGATAGCCCCCTGTATTTCTGTTATCTGCTTAATGGTTACTGGCTAAAGACCTTGGTAGACTTGGGGAAAAAAATCATTCCAGTATACAACTACAAAGTCCCACTTGGAACACGAAGATGAGGCAGGAATACATTGAACTTACCAAGACTGAAGCATCTGGCTTTGGAAAATGCTGCTCCTTAAGTTATCAATTTGCTGCAGCACGGCTCGTGGAGCCACCATGGGTTTTGCTGGGGCGAGTCCCACACATTTCAGCTGCTAGTGATTCATTTCAACTTGTTTGGTGAACCTCATCCAAGTACACTTCTCAAAAGCCAAGACAGAAATCTTTCTAAAGAAATAAACACATCAGAAAGTCTTTTAGTTTTTTTTTGTTTGTAAGACAGAAGGCTTCATAAATTATACAAACTTCACTCATCCTCATCAACTGAGAAGTGGCAGTGGGGAAGCTACTGGAAACCATCAAAAGATTTCAGGGTTTGGGTATTTACATACCAAGGTGCCAATGAAGAAGGGACAACAAAAACAACACTGGTTTCCCAGCAGTCACACTACTGAATACAGTTTTGGAATTATACATTCCTTGCACAGACACTATAATTATTTTTTTTTCCATGGGGAGACTCTGCACTGTGTCAGTTCCAGATGTCCCACAGTGGTAGGTGTTCAGTTCTCCGCTGCCATCCACAAGCACATGTTTCTCTTCATGCTGCAGTCTGTAAGCACTTTGCCTTCAGCAGAAATCTATTTAAGCAGGATTTCTGAAGTTCAAAGAACTGCTTTATTTCTCTTCCAGTTTAGTGTATTTCTGTCCTTGAGGAAAAGCAGAGAACCATATTTTCTTTTTCCTCTGATTCACGAATCACAGATAATCCTCTGTTTATCACTCAGCTCAGCATGGAATTTTATCACAAAGCTGACCAGGAGGTTAAGTTTTCACTTTATAAAATTTAAATCAGTGGTCAAGTTTAAAAATGCATGTTTAAAAAAGACCTTAAACATCTCTTTCATTGAATAAGCACACAAAGCACTAGGGGGCTGGGGTATGAACCCAAGCTCAGGTAAATAATACAGGAGTTGCTTTATTCTTTGTATGTTACTGTCTTGATCCCACAAACCACTTTATAAGGTGGACCATAGATTCTGATGTCCATGAAAAATCATTTATTTCATTAAAAACAAGTCTGACTTTACTTCAGGAATAAAGTTTCTTTGTTTTCCCCCACGCTATTCCTGTTATTTCTGAAGTTAATAATGATTGAACACCTTGAATTCAGCAAGAATTTTCTACATTTTGTTTCACTGGAAGTGTAAATGGTATGAAACATTTTCTTTTTGTTTGTTTTTTAACATGTTATTTTGTTATTTCATCCCAGACAAATCTACATGATAAATACTTTAAAGAGCAGCTGTGATAAAGTGAACTTGCTGTTATTTGTAAATGACAATATTTGCTGTTCTTAAATATTCACACAATTGATCTATATTCTGTCAAATATTGCAACCTGTCAACCTAATTTTGCAAAATGCTAATTCAGAAAGTTTAGGCTTAAAAACAAGTTATTATTTCATATAGTCAAAGTTCTGTTTATGCAAACAAGGAAAAGAAAATTCTGCAAATACCGAGAGGCTGCTCAGCTGAGGTTCCAGTCCCTGCACAAATACAGAAATGTACAACTACCAGATTAAAGTCCTTATAGGCAGCTTCTTCGAATGAAACACAGGGAAACATCTCTAGAAATTTATTTTTGATGTCACTGCATTTCCTTCGGGATCTAAAAATAGTTGGTTTCTGGCAAGTCACAAGCACGTTTCCTCCCAAAAGAGTTAATGTTTCGAATATTTATCACTATAGTGTGTTGCACAGAAGCATACATCCAGTAAGTCAGTCTAGAGTCAGATATGCGATTATCTCAGGAAATCATAATCTGTTTGCAGGCAAAGAAGTGTTACTAACTGGACCGGGTCATAAAAAGAAATGTTGGGTTTTGTGTAGACCACCTTGAAATCCCTCTTCTCTATTAGGTCTCTTATGAGAATTTGCCAGAGCCCAACTTTCAGTCTTCTCTTCCCACCCCTGAATCCACACCAACAGACACAAAACCGAATCCTGTGCCAGAGCTCAGGTGCTCTTTGGCCCCTGTTTCCCTCTGGATGCTTTAATCCCTTTCCAAGCATCATTCTTGGATTTCCCTCCTGTGCACACCTACTCTGCTCTTTCCAGTCTTTGCAGGAGGATGTTCTTCCCCTTGTTCCCAAGTTGACAGTTGGACTTGATGATCCTTGAGGTCTTTTCCAACCTTAATGATTCTATGATTCTCTAGAGTCTAAGCAAAGTTTGGCCAGGAGAGCAGAGCAGGGGACCAGCTTTCTGCTCTCACCGCCTGACATACGACCTTATGAGTTTCAGTTGTTCTTCCAAATTCCCAACTTCTTTATGCTGCTGCGCCTGAATACGTCCGGTTTGCCTTGAGGTAGGAGAGGATACGCAAAGCAAGTAGGGACAAAGCCAGGACAGCTCTTGGAAACTTCATCCTGTTTGGACGTGTCCCAGTAACATGATTTTCTTCAAGCACAAAGGAGGTGGCAGAGGACTCCTGAGACTCATGAGTGGGTAGCCAGGGCAGGGCGGCTCTCCAGCCCGGTCTGTGGGCACACCCAAGGGCCATGCTGGCTGGGCGCACGCTGTGCCGAGCTCCACAGGCTTCACGCTACGCAGGGCTGAGCAAGAGAGGGCTTATTTCTCTTATTTCTTCTAAGGGCCTTTGGTACAGGTTGGGCTCTTTGATACCAAGTTATAAGACGCAGCAACTTCAAAGGCATGAAGTCTGGGACAAAAGTTTAAATTGCATTTCATCATCAGAATAGCTATGACCACAGCAAACCAAAATAATTTTTTTATCAGCTTCCAGACCATTTTAGAAATAGCTCCATCTAGAATGAGGACTTAAAGAGAGGACTCCTGTGGAATGAACATATTGATACAAAAACACAGTGTTAGTTAGGACACTGCTCTGATTTTGCTTGTTGGTTTGTGGTTTTCTTTTTTAAGCTCTGCTTCTGCAAACTGAAGCATTGTGCAGCCTGCACTGCATTGTCAGCGTAGATCTCAGCAAGTTGCCAACCTCACTGGATGGCATTTCTGACCTCCTTCTTTCTTAGGTTTGTTTTTCCCATTTAAAATAAAGGTTTTGTGTCTAAAAAAGATCTGTGTTCTTGATGAGTCAATAAATGTAAGCCAAAATAGGAATTTGCAAGCTTCTTTTTCTCCCTGCATAAAGGTCACACTAGCAAGTTCTACCAAGATCTGTTTGTCAGTGATGCTCCTTCAGCCAGCTGAACATTGTCCAGAGTCTCAAGACAAATTCAAGTGTTGGTCCATAGCTTTTTACCTTACCTTTTACAACAGACAGAGGGAAAAGCTGCAAAACTCAATATTTCTAGCAAAAGCAGCGAGCACATGCACCACCGCTGATGCCTTTAAATAGCCAAAGTCTGCAGGAGCAGAAAGGGTCATCTTCCCTGGCCACTCACTTGTGTTTCTACCTGCTGATCACCAGATCAGGGTAATCTTGTGATCTATTCGATACTACCTTGGTTGGATTAATTTCTGATCGTCACACTGAAATTATTAATAGAGACTCACAGGTTTGTTAAACAGAAATCAGGAAGTTGACTTTTGTGGGTGAGAGGAGAGCAGAGAACACTGCCGACGACAATTTTCTTGTGTCCAAGTTAGGACAATACCGTCTGGATGGCTGGAAAGCTAAATAGGTGAAAAACCTGGTTGAATGATTGGGATGAGAGAATAGTGGTTGATGGGTCATTCACCACCTGAAGACCAGTAACGGGGAGTACTGCAGGACCCCGTTCTGGGACATGTCCTGTGTAATAGCTTTGTCAGGGACTTGAAGGAGGCAACAAAGCACTTGCTGTCACAGCATGCTCAAGGGCACGGTGGCCATCCAGAGCAACCTAGACAGGTTGGAGAAATGGGCCAAGAAGAACCTTATGAAATTCAGCAAGGACAAGCGCCAAGTCCTGCACTTGGGAAGGAATAGCCCCTCACAACACTACGGGCTGGGGATGGACTGGCCGGGGAACAGCTTTGCTGGAGAAGACCTGGAGATGCTGGCCAACAGTAATCCGAACAGAAACCGTGTGCCTTGGCAGCAGAGGTGGACGGCAGCTTGGGTGGTATGAACAAGGGGCATGGCCAAGAGATTAAGGGTAGCAATTATCCCTTTCAGCTTTCCCTTGTATCCTCACTATTCCCCATATCAGTGCTCACTGGACCATGTGTAGAACACCTTGCCCAGTTTTGGGCTCCCTGATATAAGACAGACATTGAC
>NW_010141283.1:31718-43867 GCF_000699245.1 Pterocles gutturalis | reverse complement strand
AGCAGGGGTGACTGAAGATGCTCAGGGCACAGGAGCACTTGCCCTGTGAGGGGACACAGAGACTTGGGCTTGTTGAGCCAGGAGGAGAGAAGGTTTCCGGGAATCTCATTGCTACTAAAATGTAAAATTGAAAGGCACAGTACAATCTACAGGTCATCTCATGACAAAGAAATTAAAACATTTTTTTACATATATGCACAGATATATAAACATAATACCACTACAGAAATGTTAGCACAAGAAACAAAATTCCTTCCATCTGCTTGCAAAAGAACTGGGAAAGGCAGGCACAGGCAGAGATTATTAGAAAGTTCACTCATACTGATTTGGAGGAGGGGAAAAAATATCCCTTCAATAAAACCAAAATCTAAAGGAAAAACATCAATGCTCTTCTCCTTTACCTCTCAACCAAGTTTTTTTTTTCAAGGAAGACAAAGAGGTGGACCTCCAGCTACACATTCTGGGAGATTTTTTAATTTACTTTTTGTTTATGTAGAAGTAGGATGCCATAACCCTGACAGGGACCAGGTCCAAGCTCTCAGCCAGCCCTGGCTGGGTGCTCAGTAGAATGTGAAAATAGTCATGGCCTTCTCAGCCAACAGACGTAAAACCACAATATTAAAGATTTGCAAGACGTTAAATAGAATCATAGAATCATTAAGGTTGGAAAGACCTCAAGGATCATCAAGTCCAACCATCAACCCAACCCCACCCAACCCACTAACCCATGTCCTGAAGCACCACATCTACACGTTTCTTGACCCCCTCCAGGGATGGTGACTCCACCACCGCCCTGGGCAGCCTGTTCCAATGCCTGAAACATTTCAGTGTTTTCCCTCCAAATCAGGAACAGGGTAACACAGATGGTTTCCCATTAGAAAATAAGTTGTGATTTTTTTTCTTTCTGGACGTGAGTTTATACAGTATCTCAGTTCTCACTGTCCAACGTCTCTCTCATGTGCTTTTTGCATAAGGATCTGCAAAAAATATATATTAATTTCATACCATAATTCCCAGACACTACTCGTCTAGAACCTCTTCAGTCAGGCTTCCACTAATCACCACTTTACAAATTGCTGACTACCAGGTATCGATCAATGCTGATTTTTAAAGTGTTAAAAGAGCATTATTTCCTTGAAATTTTTGTTTACAGTTAGAAAAAGAGCAGAGTTTTACTTCTGAGATTCTAGAATCTATTAAATTGAGAGATTCACATTAAACTTTGAAAGCAGATGACAACCTTAGTGCCAAGTGCTATAAAAATGTGACACGTTAATAGAGTCCTTACTGGAGCCATATCAAATAACCCTTAAAGCTAAAATGCTTCCGGATTTTATGCTGGCTATGATTACTGTAGTAACTTGTTTGGTAATGATGTCAAAGAGTACTTCTGATAAAGATTAATTTTATATAAACTAATACTTAAGTGAATGCAGACTCTAATAAATCACTTTGAAGTATTAACTAAATTCTTCCCTAACCTTTTTCAAAGGGGTCATAAAAGGTTCATTGGAAGATAAAATGCATTACTAGAACATATGCAGAATATCTAAGCATCCTGAAAGAAATAAAATTGTCAGATAAGAGATTATCTTATAGATTTTAGAAGCTGAAAAAGCAGATAAATGCACTGTGTGGGGCTTTATTTTGACCCTAGCAAAAGCTGGTATTAGACATAAACTTCACACAAAAGATTAAAGATGCACTAAATGGAAAGTTTCTGTTAATCAACCAAAATGGTTGAAGTTGTCAGTGCTTTGACACCAAAGGATTGGACTCTTTGGCAAAAAAACAGCAAATCTCATCCCATTAAAGCTTCTGTGATCTTAGGAGGACCCATATGCCTGCTCTCGCTTGGGAGGTGGGAGATAATAGCTGTATCCACACTTTTGCTCTACCGATTCACAACAGCGATTTTACACAACAGGGAGCTGCCGGCACCGCACAGCAGGAGAACACGGTGCCCATTCAACTGCAGAACAAATGCAGATTCAAGATGCTCATCTTACAACTAAATATTTTTTGAGCCAGGACTTGAATGGCGGCATCCCGCATTCCCAGCCAAAAGCAAAACTGTACCATTGTTGAAAGAATCAATCTTAAAACCATTAAGGTTGGAAAAGACCTCAAAGATCATCAAGTCCAACCGTCAACCCAACACCACCCAACCCACTAACCCATGTCCCTAAGGGGCACTATATCTCTATTAATTTTTTTCACCTGAATAAATCCATTGAAATGGTGGCTTATTTTGTCAAAAATTCCCTAGTAAACTTCCCTGAGGTATCATTAGTAGATCCTTTCTCACTCTCTTGAGAGCAAACCAGGAATACCAGGTTTTTTTGCTCCTTTTTCTATTATCATCTCCAGGGCCCTCTGTTTCATCTACCTTCACAGAAGCCTTGAATTAGTCTTCTGCCCTGAAAGTGCCCTCATGTGCAGATGACTCCGTTCTTCTCCTCAAACCAACAAAGCTCCTCCCTGCACTGTACAGATCATCTTTACTCCCCACTCCTGTTAACGTAGCTCTGAGGATTTCCCTTGACCTACCCCATAACCAGGCAAGTCCTAATGTTGGCTGACAAGGTAAATGACAAACTGCCTTCACCAGAAGGGACTTCCCTTCTATCATTCCTTTTCTTATCCTCCCTCCTGTTTTCTCTCTTTCTGTTCATCCTTCTCAGATACATACAAAAGAGAGAAAATAAGGAGCAGGAGGTAAGAACGGGAGGCTGGAATCCCACTATTGCTTGAAGCCATGCACAGCACCACTCCCACAGGAATAAGTTTTTCCCACCCAAGCTCCTCATCTTTGCCTCTACTCTGCCCTCCCTCCCTTGCTCTGACACAAGCACTGGTGCAGCCAGGCAAGACTGTCGTGAGCAAGTGGCACAAGGAAAGGGAATAAGCTGCTAGGGGCTAGAAGAAAGATGCAGTTCGAGTAGCCATAGCAGGTTATGATGGCTTAGTGATCCTGGAAGTCTAGCCTAAGAGAAAAACTAGAAGGAACAAGTTGAAGAAAGCTGACTAGTGGGACATTTTGCCACAAATAAAAGAATGAGCAAGGAAAGCAGAAAAAACACTGATCCCCACATAGCACATGTATTTCTGTTTCAGCACTTCCCATTGAAATGGCAGCAGCAATAGAGAATTGTTATATTCCTCCCTAAATGCACGACACTTATAGTTTAAATATGCAACTCTCTTCCTCAGAATTACAAGTTACTAAGCCATATAGAAATTAATTCTACCTTTCTGGAATCCTCTTCTACTCAGTAATACCTTATTTCTCCATACACTACATTCACAGCATTATTTCATAAGAAAAATATGAAAGACTGAAAAAAAACATACACCTGAGTCATTTAAAGGATTTTAAAAAGTCATAATAAGGTGTTCTGTATTCAAAAAAAGCGCTTGATTTCCAGGGAGTAGGTTTAAAACATGGTGCTCTAGCAAGAGTCATGATTCAGCCAGCTGGAACCATAATTTGGCTGCAGCCAGCCCAGAGGGATAGAGCTGACCACAGTAAAGGAATTAGCTCCTCTCTCCTTGGTATGAAACCTGTACAGTAAAAACTAACTCCATTCAAGATTTGGAAAGCATCTACCAATAGGCTGAATACTCTGTCACCCCCTTTACACTACATAATGATGAAAAACACTTTTTTTTTATTCTAAGCACCACAGAGCAATACAAAATCAAATTACACATAAAAGGTTGTGGGGCATATGAGTCTGATTCATTTCACCAAGAAACAAACAAAGCAGTCAGAAACAGGACATGTATTTTCTATCAATACATTTCAGCAGTGTTCCGAGTTATCACCCTTCAATTATTCCCTATCAAGTGTAAGCAGCTTAATTGTTTAAAGACGGGCTTTTCCTGACTTTCAGCAGTGCAAGCTCAGCAAGTGATCAGCATATGATCTGCTCTCAGGCGGCTGAACGTAAGCAGTGGAAGTATAAGAAAAACATCCAATCTTTGGCACAGTTGAATAAGTTCAGTTCCTGCCTACACTTGAAATATATTGCATTGGTTCAAGCATACAAATCTGCAGATGCATTCAAGCACTCTCAGTATAGGAGTGTGTTCTGGCTGCTTGAATATTGGCCAAGTGATTTTTGAGGAAAGAAAACACACATCTGTAAGCAGCTGGGAGCACCCCGTGAATCCTCTAAAGCTGGGGTTGCTTCCAGACCAAGGGCCTGCAAGAAGACTTTGCATGAACTGTTTTTGTTAAAGACTTGAATATTTGACAATCTGCTATTATGAAACAGCTGAGAAGAGGCAGTGAAACATGAGTGAACTGAAAAATTCCAGACCACCTCTTCAAAAGGGTGTCAGTTAAGATCTACAGCAAGGGCTTTCTCTTAATGATTGACAATGTCAGACCCCAAGCTGGGAAACAAATTATATATCCAGAGTTTCAAGTACCTTACTCTGGTTTGGAGTATTTGTCTTGATCATTGCTTTCTTCAGATTATTTATTTTCATGGAAGTTGAGGCTCCCTTGGTTTGTCAGGGACAACAAAATTAACCAGCAAGTAAACTTGGTAAAGAAAACAAGATTATTCTAGAGAAAGAAAAAAAATACACCTCGAAAACAATGTCAGTAAATCAAAATATAAGAATAAGTTATAAATTTAAATTACACACACCCACCTCTAACACGTATCAAACTGCAGTCCACTTCCAGAGGGTTACCTTTCCAAGTGAACTCCCGAAGGGAACACATGAGGTTGGTATCACAGCCCTTGCTACCAGCAGGATTAGCATGTTACGAAGATCCTTCTGAGTTTCTCTTTTTATTCTGAGCCTTCACTGGCAGCAAGTTTTCCTCGATTGCTTTCCTGATTTTGTACTTGGCTCAAGTCACGGTGCCGCTCAGGATAGGGCAAACAGAGTCCTTGCTCTCCCTGGGACCCTGAGCTCGCAGGTTGGCTGTGGTGTGTGCTCAAGGCAATCCTCCTACCTTAAAAGAAAGATCCGATGAGACCATTGTAAGGACTAGCCATGACCCTGGGAGAGCGCAGACAGCACATCTGACACTCGGTGTTTTCTCTCTCCCTCATCTATCACAATAAGGCTCTTTTCATCACAGCCGTCAAGATGCACAAACTTTACATAGTCTGCAAACCACATGGCTCCATACCATTCTGATGTCAATGGCAGAATCCGCATACAGCCATGGCCCTAATCTGGACAACAGAACTGCACGTTCCTGCGACTGCCCTCTCCTTACACACAAAAAGGAAGGGCACGCATACCTTCCCAGCAGCACTGCCGGGAGGCGTACAGCCCCGTAATCTCCCTGATCAAATGTGCTGGGCAAGTTTGTGCTTTAGGTCTCACCCAAAAGCAGAAATGCATTGAACTAAGACCTTCTCAAGCCCAGAAGCACTCAGAACTGGGGGATGAGGCACTCCCACAATCTTCACCCTCATCCTGAAGGGCCAGAACAACGCACACCACACTTACAAAAGGAGTAGCGGTTTCCTACAGCAATGTCTTCTGCTGAACTGCTGAAGACATCGGAAAGTGAGTTTGATCACAGCACACATGATCACTGGGTAGATATTCACCTGGCAGCACAAGACTGTGGAGCCTTGTGGGCGAGAGGAGAGCAGAGAACACTGGCCACTACCATTTTGTTGTCTCCAAGTTAGGATAATACTGTGTGCAAGGACCCAATGTTCTGAAGATCGCACACACACTGAAGCCTTTGGGCTTCCAAGATTATTCCAGAAGCATTATGCAGCACGGGTCACATTTTGGCCCAGCATCCACCAGTAAAAGTCATTGGTAGCAAGCACTCCAATCTCATTTTTAACACAATACCCAATGAGGCTTTATAGAGGAGGTAGACAACTCTGTCATCAACAGGTAAGAAAAAAAAAAAAAAAAAAGAAAAAAAAAGCAGAAGACAGAAGATTTTGGACCCTGGAGCCCAAAGCAAGCAGAACAAAACTCTGCACTATGAATATATGAGAATATAGTAGGATTCTTAGGGGAATCTGTAGAAAGTCTGTCTACTACTTCAACTCACAAAGCTAGTCCCATAAAAGACAAATTCAGAACAACTTGATGCATCCTGACCATGGTGACAAAACCAAATATATTCCAAGCTGTAGCTTGTGGGTTTCTAAAGTAACTGCAGCACGTCGTGAAAAGGAGTCAAATATTACTCTCAGTAGGGTAAAGGTGGGGGTCTGGAGGTTATGTGGTTTAAAGCAACTAAATAAATTTAATCCACTGAGACGATCTGGCTTAAAAATTGAGTCCAGTTCAGCCCAGCCTTAGATTTAACCTTTACAACCCAACACATCTTGAACACTTATGGCCCAAGTTTTATTCATCATGACATCACATAACAGAATTTCCAACAGAAAGCTTTGTAGCTAGGGAGGAACCAAATTTTGCTTCTCATAGAAATAGTGTTGTGTGAGGAAAAAAAAAAAATTTTCGTTGGCCAAAATTGAAATGTACAATTTGAAATTAAATTCTGTCTTGAAATGCAAAAGCAAAGTGTTATACCCTAGAGAAGTTAAAAAATGGACCACTTCAATATCATTAAACTCTTTTGTTCTTCAAAAAGAAATTTTAACATGATTTGTATATTTCTGCAAAATGTCTCACTTAAAAGAAAAAGCACCACAGCATTTTTGCCAGGAAAAATGTATTTCAGAACAACCCCATCAAACTCCATTATTTCCCTGGTGAAAACAAATGCTGTCTTCAGTTCTATCTGTCACTAGAGGACTGATTTGTTAATTTGTCTGGCTGACTTGAGCAGAAGTAATTATAATTACGATTGCAATTAGAAAGGAGAACAATAAGCTAAAAAGACCACTAGTCTAATAATAATCAACTATAATTGCTTTGCAACCATGAATTAAATTGAGGTTTATTTTATTAGGACTCTATTGAGAAAAACTAAATCACCTACTTCTGAGTAAAGACTTTCTCGCCCGCAGATGAAGGGATCAAACCCCGTTTCTTCTCCCTTTTCTCACGGATTAACGACCAGATCAGTAACAGGTAGGACTTTCAAACATTCAGGATTCCTTCCATCCTGGACTTTTCTCCCATTTCTCATTCAGCTGCAAGCAAGTAGGATTACTTCTGCTTCTGTCCACCATCTCCTGCTCAGATCCTACACTACACCTCTAAGTATGGATGTCTCGGTTCTCTCTCTGTTCCATGTATAATGAACTTCATTTGTCTTCCATACTTACAATCATGCAATCTGAGCCAAGTTGTCTCTGTCAGACAAGGAATATGGTAATTTACTTGCTCAAGCTGCATTTCTGATTACCCTGATTTTCCCGTCTGTGCAAATTTACCTACCTAGAAGCTCTATGTTTTTCTGGTCAGCCTCCAGATCTGCTCCTCAAAAAAAAAAAAAAAAGAAAAAGTTATCTTTCTTCTGAGCATAGAAATGGTACTGGCCCCATGTGCCTTTTCTGGTAAGTCGGTATTTACCTTAGTTATTTTGACTATCCTTAAGAAAACCTACACCCACATGGGGCAAGAGAGGCAACCTAGACAAAGCACTGCAACATTTAGCAAAATTGAGTCCTTAAGGAAGGAGAAACAAGAAAAAAAAAATGTGTCACTTATTAAGAGAAAAACAATAAAGCATTGACTTCTTTGCAAGGAACCAAAGTACAAAAAACAAAGAGCATTCTTAGCCCAAGAATTCTTTCTCAAGGGCTTGCCAGATTTTTGCCATGAAACTCTCCCCTCACTCAACAACTGTACCATTTCAAACTGACATGTTAGAAGGAAACGCCACCTCCCATCTATAAGACAACTGAAAGAAGAACTTTATGTAATATCTGGAGGGGAATGTGACCTTCCCACAGCAGGGTTTCAAACACCAGAACCTATCCATCCTAGATCTAAGATGATATCAAGGCCAGATGCTGCTGTGTATAGTCAAACAAAAATGGTGACAGTATTTTTCCTCCCTTTTCAAGCACTCAGATCTTTAATAAACCTTGATAAATTAAGCCTTTCAAAACTTGGTCCAAAGGTATGAATATTGTTTTCATTTTAAGAATTTAAAAAATGGGAGAAATGTTGTTTGGGATCCTAGAAAGACCACAGAATCAAGAAATTAACATTGTAATTCCACTTTCTCATTGCTTATTAAATGTGTTCCAACAAACCTACTAGTTCTGTGTCTCGAGATTGAATCTTCAAAGTTTTTCTACACTTCACTCACTATTTACATTGTCAGACAGCCAAATTTCAAGTTATTATAAGTCTCATAATTTTCACAGACAGACCATAAGCACAGATACCCACATACACCATGAATCATTAGCTAGATGTTGTCTAGATACTATAATGCTACTTCTTACTGCTCAACATCTAACAGGAAATTCCTGTTAGTCTTACCCCTTGCTGCTTCATTAATCAACATGCATTTACTTAGGCTTTCCAAAATGTTTTCTGTTGAAACTAAGCTTTCTGCATTAGCTGAATTGCTTGAATTACTCATTGCAAGTAGTCTGTGCAATACTATTTTTCATTTGCGTATGAGTCTAGACATTTGCAAATGCATCCTGTTATCCATTGGAGAAAAACAGACGTTGCCAGGGTGTGAGTCATCTGACCTGTATCAGATGTTTCTTCTAGGAAAAGATACTCTAAAGGCACTGTTTTCTCTCTTTTGATGGGGAAAGAATGGTGGGCTAATTAGCCTAGTTGTTGACATCTACATTTAGTTACATGAATTCTATCCATAAGGAATGCAGCTTCTGACTGAGTACTAAGTATTTCCACCTAATGCTTTACAAGCTCCACATAAAGAGGGTAGTACCTCTGAGGTTGACCTTGTGCCTCCAGAACAACAAACTTCTTCCAGAACATCTTCCAGAACGATAAACAATAAAAGCATGACTTTGGCAAGGGTAAGCACAATGCATAGCATCAAACCACCCTATTGAAGCAGGAGAGAAAACTTCCTGTTCCCATCAGGACACCCAACAGTCGACTCCGTGTGAAAGGCGCAAATAACAAAGGAGAACAAAGAAACTCAACTGCTGAGCAAATCCCTTACTGTGAGGAATATTAGCTGGCCTATACATAATGGTCCATATTTATGACCTCTTTATTTAAGCAGACATTAACAAAGCTGCACTGAGTCCCATGAGAGCCCATATTTGTGAACTAACACAAAAATCAGACAATAAACAGAAACTACCCTGTTCTCCCATTTTTCTCCCATTTCTTCATATATTTTGTCTGTAGACGTTAGTATGCAACTGCTTTATAGGTGAAATCTATACCTTTTGGACTTTCGGATTGTCCCTCAGAAACACAGTTACCACTGGGATGAAACATGCTTTAACCAAAAACCCAGAAATTTCTTTTTAGTGCTGTAATCGTGTGCCTTCTTCATTACCAATGATTGCACTAGAAATAGGAAATTTTTCACAAGGTTAAAAAGGAAGAAAAATAACTCTATGATACAAGTTTTATTCTGAAGAACTCATACTTTTTAGACTTTTTTGCTACTTTTTTTTTACTATTTTGCACACAGTATTTTATAGGTGCACAATAGACAGCATTTCAGCTGAGAATACTTTGCTAATGTTTTTGCCATAAAGCTCCACACAGATGAATCAGGGCTTTTGGTGAAACTACCAGGTCTGGTGAAACTTCTGCTAAATAATCTACTTTTTCCAGATCTGTGGGGCTGCATACCCTGCTTTTCCACTGCAATTTGAGTTCAGGTGGAAAAAAGGGAAGAGAGGTTGGAGAAACTAGGAAATCGGTGTGGATTTAAAGGGGGCTACAGGAGAGATGGTTCGGGACTCTAGAAAGAAGTGTAGTGATAGGACGAGGGGGAAAGGTTTTAAGCTGAAAGAAGGAAGATTTAGATCAGATGTTAGGAGGAAGTTTTTTCCTGTGCGGGGGGTGAGGCAGTGGCCCAGGTTGCCCAGAGAAGCTGTGGATGCCCCATCCCTGGAGGGGTTCAAGGCCAGGCTGGATGAGGCTTTGGGCAACCTGGGCTGGTGGGAGGTGTCCCTGCCCATGGCAGGGGGTGGCACTGGATGGGCTTTAAGGTCCCTTCCAAACTAGACTAGGCTGCCCGACAGCAGGGAGAGAGCTGTACCCATGCAAACCCACCTCTTCTCACCCCAGACTCACTGCTCCCTTGGTGTTACTCACAGATTTCCATCCAGGACTTTATGGACAGGAACATAGGTACCCTGGCAAACAAACAAAAAGAGAAGAACAGCAGCTTTAATTCATCCACTCAGCCAAACCGAGGAACTTCCCTTCAATGAAATCTACCTTATTAATTCTATAGTTTCTATTTATTTACAGACAGGAGAACAATGTCCTTCATAGCTGACTGGCTTGAGCAGTCAAACTGGCATGTACAAACCTTAGGGGAGACTTTTATTCTTCCCAGTTCCCCACAAAGCACTAAGGGAGGACCTGCCACCAGCCATATCAGCATCAGCATTTCTTGGCAACAGTTAACATTTTTTCTGTAGTCACAAAAGAAACCAAGCATATATTTCTCCTATGTAAAACTTTTCATTAAAATAAATTTGACTTTAAAGATGACACTAGTTATAAATAAGACTTACAACTCTAAGAATCATCTGGAATTACAGAGAAACACATCCCATTCAAAGAGCCTTGATGTGAGCACATCTGGTTATCTTTTGTTTGGGAGGCAGAGAGGAGCATGTTTAGCTAAAACCAGACAACGCATTTCACAGAAGACCCGTGGTTCTTAGAAAAGCTGGATAACAAATAGAAGAGATAAATGTGGAAACACTTCAGAAAGGCGCTCCATGCCTGCTCTTTCTGGGTTTGGTGTCCTGGAGAGGTAAAAGGTGATTCTTTCAGTGTATCAGCACTGTGTGATGCAGAAACCGCCGAGATAGGGCCAAGCACGCTCATGCCTTGGCTGTGAGCACCACCACAGCCGTGCGTGGACCCACCAACATCATGGCCATGGTGGGGCTCCCACAAGCTGCGTCACTTCTGCTTCTACTTTTGTCTTCAGTGCCTCCACCATTCCCACACCTACACAGCACCTAAGGTGGGGGGACAGGCAGGACAGGGCTGTCACAGGCATTTCCAGCCTCAGTGCTAGGGCTGGAGCAGACATGGGTCCCCAGGAGATGTGGGGGGCGACCCAGGAACACTACCAGGGCCACTGGGGTTGGGGACCCCTCAGTGCCCTGACACTGTGAACTCGTGACAGGGTTTTAAAATTGAAGTGGCAGGAGGTTTGGGGGGGAAAAAAAAAGTTTCTTAACCACTTTTGCTGTAATACTAGAAGGTCATCTAACAGACTAGAGGAATGGGATATTTTATCATTGAGAGAAAATTGATGTAAGCAGAATTACTACAGGATTGGAAAGTTTTAAAAAATCATAAAGTCAGAGAATGGTTTGGGTTGGAAGGGATCTTAAAGCCCATCCAGTACCACCCCTGCCATGGGCAGGGACACCTCCCACTAGCCCAGGTTGCTCAAAGCCTCATCCAGCCTGGCCTTGAACCCCTCCAGGGATGGGGCATCCACAGCTGCTCTGGGCAACCTGGGCCACTGCCTCACCCCCTGCACAGTGAAAAACTTCTTCCTAATGTCTAGTCTAAATCTCCCCTCTTTCAGCTTATACCCATTGCCCCTTGTCCTCTCACTACCCCCCCTTATAAAGAGTGCCTCCCCATCTCTCCTGTAGCCCCCTTTCAGCACTGGAAGGCCACTATAAGGACCCACCAGAGCCTTCTCTTCTCCAGGCTGAACAACCCCAAATCTCTCAGCCTGTCCTCGTAGGGGAGCTGCTCAAGCCCCCTGATCATCTTTGTGGCCCCCTCTGGACCTGCTCCAACAGCTCAACATCCTTCTTGCTTTGGGGGGCCCAGATCTTTACTCCCTGGATAAAGCAAAGGAGAACACGGCAAGTAAAGAGAGAGGAGCTGTAGGCACTAAATCTTATTTGCTGCACTGGGAGGAGAGTGTGATGGAAGGTGTGGGCAGGGTCCTGGGCTGCACAGCCTGCTCTGCCCGTAGCACTGGCACCATTGCACAATTATGGTACAATGCTTCACGCACTGTCCCTTTCCAAGATGCAACTATTTTGTCCACCTGGCAGCGTTGTGGTCTCAAT
>NW_010141283.1:7930-31687 GCF_000699245.1 Pterocles gutturalis | reverse complement strand
CCTTGACAACATCATCTATTTAGAGAAAAGATCAAAACTATGGGTCATCTACTTCTCATCTACCTTCCCACGTGCTCGTCTAATTTCCACATCTTCTTTAAGCTCATGAAAACCATCTATGTTCCTTTGTCTGTGAGCAGATTTTAGAATAAAGCAGTCATTTAATTTGCCCTCAGTTCTGATGGTACTGCAACCCTGTTTGTAACTAGTTTTCCCAAATCTGCAATGACTTGGACAGCAGCGTGTCTCCAAAGCAGGTCTGTGCCTTACACCCCTCACACACCCGAGTTAACTCTCCTGACAGTGGACTGCCAGCACCCCATCAGAGGAGCCGAGAGGCTGCGGGAGGCCTCCTGGCCTGGTCCCCACTAGGGACAGGTACAGTGCTGGGAAGTGTTTCATCTGGATGAAAAACATCCAGCAGCACGCACCTGGAACACACCCTGAGCAATGCCGGGGCAGCGCAGCTGCAGGGAGAACGTTAGAAGGTACCTGGCCCTGTGGACAAAGCGTCAGCCTGGCTTTGTGTGCAATTCCACGATCACACGCTGCTGTGGATGCTGAATGAGTACTCCAGAGTGTGTATTTGACAAACACACGTATACCCATCAAACATCTTGGTTTCAAGCGCGCATTGGTATCTTCACCCCGACAGTGCCCTTCCACCTTGCAGAACTCATTGTGGATGTCCAGTATCCAGCTGTAGTGTCGGGCAACTGAACTACTGCAGGCACCTTGACACCACAGGCTTGGGAAAGCAGAAATTCTTAGACAGAAAGGATTTTTCCTCTACAGCTGTGAGAAGAAATATACACCCCACAATAGGAGCTGTGTTGGGTCCTAAAACAAATCGCTGTACGTAATTAGTGACA
Source organism: Pterocles gutturalis (assembly GCF_000699245.1). Taxonomy (NCBI): domain Eukaryota; kingdom Metazoa; phylum Chordata; class Aves; order Pterocliformes; family Pteroclidae; genus Pterocles; species Pterocles gutturalis. The sequence goes on along the minus strand of NW_010141283.1, from coordinate 30,815 downwards.
AGGCACTGAAGTTTCCTCTGCGATATCCTGCTTTCACTGAATGCATAATTCTCAGCAAGGCTTCCCTTATATGTTTTATGAGGATGCTATTTTTTATCTTAGTGATCCTACTCTAATTAAAGAAAACCAGGCAAAGATGGCAAATACTACAAGAAGAACTGTTCAAAAACATTAGGCAATAGAGGGCATCCTGGCCATAAAGATTTTACCATTTGCTTTTTTAAGTAAGCACAAAGGCAAGACCCTTCTTGCAGATCTTGATGGGGTTGTGGAGCTAATGAGGCCATCCTGAAATAAAGACATTTTCCCTTGTTTCAAAGTTAGTCCAGTGGGCCCATTTGCAATGAGGCTTTTCCAGCTGGTGTCATTATGACTTTCTAGACCAGCTATGAAGAGCCTTGAGGTCAAAATTTACAGACGGTTTAAAATAACAGCTCCATTTGGACTTATTAACTTCAGACACCTAAAGATCTGGTCCTCAATATTAAACGTGTTTACTTGGTAGTAAATATTATTGCTTCTAGGCTAATAGCAAAATTAAACAATACAACTGTGTTGTGTGAACAGAGACAGTAGAAAAATATATAGCTTGCGGAGAGACTGCATGTTATACAGTCAGTTAAAACTCCTAGAAAGAAATTGAAGTTTTGCTTAAAACAGCCTCAGCTACAAAAACATGTCAATGCCAGTCTCAGCTTAATTTTCTTCTAATATACAATTTAAGAGGCACATTTGGTAAATATACGACCACATTCTCTACAGGAGATTCCCTGGGTAATCACTATAATAGGAAGCTGAATTAATCAGAGGTTTCAGACAACAGTGAGGAGGCTCCAGTCAGTTCAGGCGAGGCTATCTGTGAGCCATATGTTAAGCCAGGTTCAGCCTGATGCAAACCAGATAGATAAATGTTTCAGATAAACAGAAACAAGAGCAAAGGGCAGGGCAAATATGGAAAAGGAAGATAAATTACATGGTTTCCCCTTAAAAATGAGATAAGGATTTTACATGGTTACATTTCCAAATTAAAGCCCAATTAAAGTGTAAATTCCGCATTAACTGTTCTTGATTCTTTATCTTGACAGCTTACAACTAAAGTTGTTCCAAAACAGTTTTGTAACTAGATAGTAAATGATATTTTCATCTACTCAAAGCCTTACTTCCAGCTATTGAAAAATATATATCCAAGAGCCTGCACAGCCCCAAATGTTAAGAAAAAGGCCCTGGAAATGTCTTCTCCCTGAAGTAATGTCCGAGACACAATCTTTTTTTAAGGTCCCAATCTTTAAGCATTTATCTGCTTCAAGTTGTTCAATTTTCTTATTTCCTTCTTGGGAAAACTTGAATGAGCAGATTGCTTACATGTGTAGCTCCAGTCCCCATACTCAGCATCGACTGACATGCTCTCGCAGCCTGTGTGTGGTACATTCTGGACTGGGAAATACACAGCTCTCCATGGGCAATGCGTTCAGCCCAGCACCGCTGTCATGCCGCTAGCAAAAATAAAAGTCAACGAGTCTTGCAGGCAGTAAAAATGAAGAGGTTTTTAAGACTGCACAATGCTTATTCATGCTTAGTAATTGCTTAATAAGAATTTCCATTCAAATAAGTTCCTTTACACTTGAGAAGGGCAGAGTTGCAGAAAGGAGGAAATGTTTCACCAAAATGTCACCCCCAGCCATCAGGGAAGCAGGGTTTGGATGGTTTGGATGCTGTAGCTCCAGACTTCTTCCTCTCCCCTTTTCCATCACCGCCTTGCTTCTAATCAATACAAGATCCCTTTGGCTGCTTTGAAGAACAACCTCTTCTCCACGTCCTTGACTCACACAATGGAAGATGGTGACCAAGGAGAAGACAGAGGAAGAAAGGTGCACAGTCCTTGTAGTATTATCTGCACTTTTCGGTGAGCATGGCTTGTACAGGCTGAACATCCGATGAGTCAGACTGCACAAAATGCCATGGGCTCTTCCACATGCTTCCCAACACAAGAGGCTTTTGGGCACATTCCTGAAGCCCACAGTCAGCAGTCCCCAGGCACAGCCTTGGTTCAGGACACAGCTGCTGCAGAACATCCAGCCCACAGCACTTTCGGCGTAAGGCTGGATGATGCACCAACACCACAGCAGTAGCACAATGCTAGCCATGCCTTACAACCAGGCACCTGTAAATCATTATATTTTTTCTGGTAGCTTTGTGCCTCATCCTGCTGCCCTTCGTGGCCAAGTCAGACCCTCTTTAGCAATACTTAACCATGCTGTGTCCCCATCTTCTGTCTGCAGGCCATGACAGTGCTCCCAGTGTGGTCCTTCTCTACTTCAGGAGTGGAAAAAGAAGAGGAGCCAGAGCCAGGCTGTACTCTCCCTCCTGTTCCCATGGCTGTCCGTGTTCCTGTTTCCCGAGCAAGTTGCTGGAGCACAGCAGCCGCATATATGGGATCAGTGAGTGCCCTGTGGGTGGAAGGGGAGGAAATGCTCCTCTGCTGGGGAGGGAAGAGATTTCCCACTGCAGAAGGGGGCGAAAGAGAAGCAGCCCAAAGTACTCATGTTGCAAGTTAAGTTAGAGCTAACATAACAAATACATACTCTCTGTGTGGATGAGGATGACTGTCCTTGGGACTGGTGAGAAAAACTTTTTAATTACTGAAGGATTGTTAGATTTACCCTTGAAGACAGGAACATCCTGGAAAATCATCAGTATGTTCAGAGCGGTCAGACAAGTCAGTGATTAGCACCCTCCAAAGTAACCTATCCTCCCTTTAATATCATTATAACACTAAAAATCACACCTCCAAGTGTCTGGACAGCCCTCCCCAGATTAAGACCCTCACTCACCAAGCATGCAAAGTAAATTTAAGGAACACTGTGTTTTTAAACCGATGCAAGAAAAGAACTAACCAACTGCAGTCAAGAAGAGATAAGAAATAACCAATTAGAGTCAGAAGGATGTGGCAAAGCAGATGGAACTGGCATTTTGAGCTGTATAAATACACAATGTGACTGAAACCAGGGTTGCTAGCTGTGTGGAATCACCACCTAGCACCCATCTCTGCACAGACATGCAATAAAAAAATATCTCAGCTCAGTGTGTCTTGGCTTATTGCACACTGGGTGACAAACTCTGCTTGTGAGACAACAGTTTTTGGCCACCCAGATGGGAATACGCTGAAAAGCCTTGCCTGGATCAACTTGCTGTACTCAAGGGGAGCAGTGGACAGACTGGACTCCAGCACGGACCAGCTAATTGATTGGGGGCTCCACTGGTTCTTCTCCCTTGCTTGGCAGTAAGCAACACAACGGTGCAATGCTAAAATTGAGATATTGTATTATTAAGGGGAGGGAAAGGTGGAGGAGCAACTTGACTTTGCTTTGGTTTTGGATATTAATTGATGTAGCTACCTTTGGTGTTTCATCTCTCCTGCATTGGCACGGTGATGATAGAACAGGTGGAGTTTGGTTTGGGATTCTGATTTTTCCTCTGCATAAATCATTCCATAAACGACCATGGCTGTGGGTTGCGATTTCTACACATAAATACAGGTAGAGGTTCAGGCTCTGGCCAAGCATGTGAAATCCTGGATAAAGCAGTTTTCTGGGAAACAACATGGGATCTGACTCCTCTACCAGAGTAGTCCCTCATACCCCATTGGGATGCATCCTAAAATACTGATATAAATTTGGAGCAAATCTCCCAACAAAAGAGAAAATGAAAAAAATAAATTGTAATCAGTGGTGGCTGATATATGGTTTGGATGGTTAAGAAAAGTGGCCTGAAGATGAAGAATTGAATTATAATACCATTTTACAGTTAATGTTATTTTGTAAAAGGATGGACAAATGGGATAAGATGCCATGTGTGCATTTGGGTTTTTCTTTTCTTAAAGAGATCATGCTATTAGGAAAAAATGTAAATTTCTGTGTAATTAATCTAGTGACATACTGGTATTAGCTGAAAGTTTGCAAAAGTGTTATGATTCCAGCTGGGACAGAGTGAACTCTTCCCAGCAGCTGGTGTGAGGCTGTTTGGGGTTGTACTGAGGAGAAGCTGATCACACACTGATGGGCAGAGCTGCTGCCAGGACAGTCAAGGACTTTCCAGCTTCTCTGCTGTGCCCGTGTCTGCAGGGGCAGGAGGAGCTGGGAGGGAGCACAGCCCCAGTGACCAGCCCAGGATTCGACCTCAGGTTCAGGATTGAGTCCCAAACTGGCCAGTGGTCTGTTCCATACCACGCACGGTATGAGGATGTGTCTGGAATTTCTCTCTCTCTTGCTCCGGGTCCTCTCGCTCTCTCGGTCAGCTCTCTGTCTCGGACACTCGGGCTCTCATCTCCTTTCTTAGCCTGACTACACCAGGGTCAAAACCATAACAAAAAGAAACTGAAAAAGAGGTGTTGTGCTGCTTGTGATATTGGAAAAAGATGTGTTAAAAAAAAAGAGAAAGAAGATGTTCAAATGTTAGTTGCATGTGCAAGAAGAAAAGAATCAGATCTGGAAAGTGCCAGTACCAGTGATGATGGGGCAGGAGGAGGACAAGGAGCTGGTTGGGGATCAGATACATTTAGTCCAGGGGCAGGGAGAACAAGGTCTCAACAGCAGCATTCAGTTCTACAAGCTCTCCTGCGAGAAGCAGTGGGACCGGGAGGGATGCCGGTGTTTGTATGTGTCCCATTTACTACCACAGATTCACTAAATGGGAAAGAATCAGTGGGCTCTTATCAGGATTATCCTGAGAAAAATATATAGATTAGGACAGCCAGTTATAATGAATCGTAATCCAACCTGGGGAGATGTATAAACACTGCTAAATTCCCTTTTCACCCCTGAAGAAAGAAGATCAGTTCTGAATAAGGCAAGTGAAGAGAATGAGAGACACAATGCTAGAGATGACCCTGGTTTATACCAAAACCAAATCCAAATTGGATCCTAATTCTAATGTGGGGAGAGCTATGATTAAACAGTATCAGCAGCTGATTTTGTTTGGAATACAACATGGGGTTCCAAAAAAAAAGAATATCTCAAAATTATATTATGTGAAGCAGGGGGTGGCTGAGAATCCCTCAGCATTTTATGAGAAATTACATTAAGCAGCCCAAAATTGAGAAATCTGTGAAAAAGATCATTTCCAAAGAGGGGTCAAGTGCCTGAGGCAAACTTGTTGATGATGGGAAATTATTATTCCAAATAAAGGGGACTGGGGGGGGGAATATAGATGTCTCCCCAGCAGATCCCCTGGTTCCATTACAGATTTTTTTAGTTGATACTGGAGCGACATATTCAGCAGTAACTAGTTGTAAGGGACTTTTGAGTAAGCTTACTATGCCAGTTGTTGGGGTCACAGGAAGGCACAAAGGGAAACCCTTTTTCCAGCCAATGGAATGTAAAACTGGAGATTGAATTTTGACACATGAATTTTTGTATATGCCTGAATGTCTGGTGCCTCTCCTTGGTAAGGATTTGTTGAATAAATTGAGAGCTCAAATAACCTTTTCTGAAAATACAATCCGATTGCATATACTAAAAGATAATACTTGGAAGGCCCAGTTGTGTCTATTACAGAAAGAAAGAGTCAAGAATCCCAAAATACCCGAGGAGATCCCGAATGCTGTAATCCCAATGGTATGGGCCACTGAGATACCAGGAAAAGCAAAAGCAGTGGAACCCATGAGAGCAGAACTCAAACCAGGTGCAAAGGCAGGAAGAAAAAGGCAGTATCCTATGAAAATCAAAGCAAGATTAGGATTGGAGCCGTTAGTAGAAAATTTTCTGAAATATGGCCTTCTGAAGGAATGCTTATCTGAGTATTATACACCAGTTATACCAGTAAGAAAACCCCGATCTCAAGAGTATCAATTAGTGCAAGATTTGTGAGCAATCAATCAAATTGTGGAGGATTTGGCACCAAATCCGTACATTTTATTAGTCACAATTTCTGAGGCTAATGTGTATTTTACACTGTTAGGCTTAAAGGATGCTTTCTTTTGTATTCCACCAGAAATTAAGAGTCAAAAACTTTTTACCTTTGAATGGGAGAGTTCGACTATGGGATAGAAAACCCAGCTTTACTGGACAGTCCTACCCCAGGGATTCCAGAACAGCTCAACTGCTTGGTAATGCATTAACAAAAGAGTTAGAGCAATGGAAAGATGGCAGCAGTTTTGTCTCAAAGGGAGAGAGAAAGGCCAGATATGCATTAGTAACTTTGAATGGTGAAATAAAGGATCATCTCCAATTATGAAGAAATTAATGGAATAGAGTCATAAACGAACACATATGGGAACAGAGGCCTTAGTAGAAACATAAAACAATATGCACTTGGAATTAATAGTTGTTGATGGCAAAAGTAGTGTTCAACGATGTCATATATGTGTTATGAACAATCCAAAAATACAGAGAAAACTCCCTCCAGGAGAGGTAAGAAAACGCATCACACCTGGGGAGTATTGTCAGGTTGACTTTTCAGAATTACCAGGATGTAATAGGTATAAATACCCATTGGTATTTCTTGATACTTTTTCTGGGTGACCTGAAGCTTTCCCATGTTGAACCAACAAGGCCAGGCAAATGATTGAAAATTAATTAAAATAAATAATTCTGAGATTTGGGATACCAGAAGGAATATCATATGCTGGAGAGCTGCATTTACTGAGGCAACCCAAGGAGTTTCTAAATTTTTACAGATAAAATGGGATTTGCATAACCCTTGGAGACACCGATCAAGCAGACAAGTAGAAGGCAGAAGAAGCAGACAAGAAGAATGAAACACTGAAGAAGCTAATTGTAAAGTTACATCAGGAAACACATCTAAATTGGATAGATGTTCTGCCTTTAGCTTTGTTAAGAATTCTGACAACTCCCAGGGTTAGAGAAAGGGTTAATCCTTTTGAAATCCTATATGGAAAACTGCATACTGTAAACTTAACAAATAGTCTCAGAGTACGTCTTGCCTTTGTCAAGAGTCCTCACTTCTCTCCAGAGGTACGTACAGCTAAGAACTTCAATTCCCATAGTACTTCAGTGCATCTCTTCAAACCAGGAGACCAAGTATATCTCCAAACCTGGAAGGATAAACCTTTGGCTGAAAAGTGGAAAGGACTGTATTTGGTGCTTTTAATGACTTATACAGCTGTGAAATTAAAAGGGATTGATTCTTGGATCCCTTATACCAGAGTAAAAGCAGCCACACCTGGAGAGTGGAAAGTTAAAGAAATTGAGCAACTGAAGATCATCAGAGACTCATGAACTATGAAAAGAACAATTTAAACTCATATATGGGGTTCGATTGTCCACAGGGAATAGGAATAATTGTTGTGATTCTAGTTCTGCTGATTCTGTACTGAATATATCTGTGTAGGTATACTGACTTCTTTAAGCCAAGAAATGAGAGGACTGGGAGAAGTGATGCTGCTCTGCTGCATATGGCTAGCCAAAACCTTTGAGAAGGGATCATGGGAATCAGGAACTCCTTGGAACCAAAATTTGTTCCATACGGTAATACAAAAGATTGTTCAAATTACAAACAAAGTACATTGCTGGATTTGCACCCACTTCCCAGAACATGCAGATGGGGAAATTTCCCTACTGGGACTACCCATCCCAGCTAATATATCTTGGAAAGCTCTACAGATCAGAACAAATGTTACAGTTGGTAAGGAAAATCGCCAATTAGAACGGGATGTAAAAATGCCTGGGGAAGTATAAAATTACTGTACATATGTGCAGAGGTGTACACTGCCAAAAGGAATTGGGAGGTTTCATTGCACAGATGATGCCACAGAAGTGGGAAATTATATTAAATGTAAGAAACTCACTAACTATCAGACTTGTGACCTGTGCCTGATGGAAAAAGTTGGTGTTGGTTATGTGGGAATAAAGCCAGGAAACTACTCCCCAGAAATTGGAAAGGAATATGTATTTTGGGTGCTGTTGTTCCAAATATGACAATTGTAGATCACATTGATAAAAATCCCTCATGGCTATGAACTTACATGAGAAGGCAAAAAAGAGGAAATCCTTTAATTGATAGACCAACTGGATTTCACCCTTTTGCTATATGGTTTATCCCATGGTTAGAAGTGAGTGAATTGGAAAAGGCCATCATAAATATATCTGCCACCCTAGAAATTATAAAAGATAAAACCATGGGTGCCATACATACCTTACAGGAAGTTTCTCAGACAGAAATTACGGCTTTACAAAACAGAATGGCATTGGATACGTTTTTAGCATCCAAAGGAGGAGTTTGTACTGTTATCAATACCAGCTGCTGTGTGTATGCAGATGACGGTGGAAGAATGTCTGCAGAGTTAGAAAAAAATTGGAAACAAATGAGTCTTACATGAAATCCAAAAAAAGATGACACCTCAATTGGAGTTGAAGAAGTATTCAAGTGGTTGATTTCCTGGTTACCAGATCTCAGTAAACAGATAAAGATCACAGTAACAGCTCTATTAATACTTGTGTGTTTGTATGTTGTAGTCCAATGTATATTTAAAGCTGTTTGATGAGGAAAAGTATGAGAAGGTGAGACTAATCTAACTGATGATCATTAGATAACTCTCAAGGGGTGGAAATGTTTCAGGTTAAATTAGAGCTAACGTAACAAATACATACTCTCTGTGTGGATGAGGATGACTGTCCTTGGGACTGGTGAGAAAAACTTTTTAATTACTGAAGGATTGTTAGATTTACCCTTGAAGACAGGAACATCCTGGAAAATCATCAGTATGTTCAGAGTGGTCAGACAAGTCAGTGATTAGCACCCTCCAAAGTAACCTATCCTCACTTTAATATCATTATAACACTAAAAATCACACCTCCAAGTGTCTGGACAGCCCTCCCTGAATTACGACCCTCACTCACCGATCATGTGTAGTAAATTCAAGGAACACTGTGTTTTTAAATCAAAGCGAGAAAAGAACTAACCAACTGCAGTCAAGAACTGATAAGAAATAACCAAGTATAGTTAGAAGAATGCAGCCAAGTGGACAGAACTGGCATTTTGAGCTGTATAAATACACAATGTGACTGAAACCGTGGGTGCTAGCTATGTGGGATTGCCACCCAGCACCCATCTCTGTGCAGACATGCAATAAAAAAAATATCTTGGCTCTGTGTGTGTCTTGGCGTATTGCACACTGGGCAATGAACTCTGCTGGTGAGACAACACTCAGCCACACATTGTACTACAAGGCAATGTCATCCTTGGTGGAAGAGGCCCAGGGCTAAATTAGAACCCCCCAGCAAGGGAACCCGGCAAAGGAGCCAGCAAGAGGCATTTTCCTTCTCTACTGTCCCCAAAAGCTCATCGACCCTTTTTATCCCCCATGAATTTGGCAGAAACCCAGCACTCCATGGCTTGATTCTAGCACCGGATCCGCAAAGGTTCTAGTACTGTTGCCCACCACTACTGAGGTGAAAAGAGGACCCTTGTTTCTGGAGCCCATGAGACCTCATGCTCCTGGAGGAGGTAAAATATCTGGTCACCTAATTTTTGGGAGGTGTGTGCTATTTTGGAAAACTGGAAACCCCATTAGACCAAACATTCTGCCCCTTCATGCCTCCAAAAAGGAAGGTGCCCAACCAACACACTTCCTTCTGTGATGGGTCTGTAGGAGTAACCTGCTATCAAGATGATACTGAATATAGTCTTTAAGCCTTTGCTTTCAAGTTTTAACAGCTGCCAAAGGCACAAAACAAGTCACCAACATGTCACAGCTGTAGAAACATAACTGTACATAACTGTACATGACTAGCTGCTTACTCCTCTAGAGCTGCACACTGAGTCTCATGCCTTACATACCTGATGTAAAAGCTTTTATTGTGTAAGTACAAAGGACCATGTGAACTGACAGCAGTAGTCCCATTTGTCACTGCATTGGAGAGGGAGGAAAAAAAAAAAAATAACCCTTTCGAAGTACCGCCCCTGCCAACGTGTCTTGGATATTCAATATAAGCAAGATCCCTCCACATCTTTAATTCGCTGGTTGAAGCTTACCTTCTGATTCACACGAAAAGGAAGCAGAACCAGAATATTCAAAATACAGACAACGGAAGGTCTATAAGAAAGGTATGTGGTAAATGCCTTTGGAGGCTCATTTATAATGCAGCTAAACAAAGTGTATTGAGGATATCCTGCAGTTAGCTCCTCGCTGCCCGTAGGTTGATAGTGCAATGCCAGAATGCCTTAACGCTACAGCGGGTTTTATGGTTACCTCCTTTGCTCTAGTGGCTTATTTTTAAGGAAAATAAATCTGTAGAAAGGCCTTAACACCAGTTGCCTGGGAAGCTCTAGATAAATCAAAGGATTTTGCAGGATTAGTTTCACTTGATGTGCAGTGAAATTTCCTGCGATGAGAAAAAACAGAACTGCCACTCAATGTACAGCACGTCTTTCACAACCAGCTACATGAGTGAATAAATTGTTATTTGAGTGGATATTTTACTTTTATTCATAAATTATTCATAAATTTCAATTTTTACTGTTCTTCTGAATTACAACAAGATGTTTTAGAAAGATATCGCTCCAGTGAGAACTGTAGGTGTGATGCGGATTTATTTGGCAAGCTAAAATGAAAACACAGGGGCACGGGAAATCTATGGTTTAAACACTCTGCTTGTATGTATGCCTAAATAGATATATATCATTTACTTTAAAAATAATATTTGCCTGTTGTAACAACTACGCACCAGTTTTTGTGAAATAAAAAATGGAAAAGGAGACCAGAAGTTTTAGTTAAATGAAAGTATGAATTTCTGCAACTCTCCTTCATGGGCAAGTTAGTGTTTTCTTTCTGCTTTTCAAATTATCAGTTTGCCTTTCAAAATCAGACAGTTAAGACTTATAAATCTCTTTTTATATTAAACATACTTTTACTGCTTTTAGAGTTTTGTCTCATACCGACCTCAAATTTTTTATGTTATAGGGGAAAAATAAGTAGTTTCTTCATTGTGGAGAGTTGAATCTCATTTTCTGTTTTAAGAGCGATTTCATTGAATGTTAGATCTTGTCTTTTTAAGCCTTTTCCAAAATTGTTTTACTGCTCTCTTCCAGCACCATCAACTCTTATTTATAACCCTTTTACATCGTAAATGTTCAGATTTACACAAGATGTTTTCACGACATGCATAAAATTCTGAAACCTGTAAACACACCAATGCGATTAACAAGGATCAGATGTCCATTGCCTTTCTTGTACAGAAAATAAGAAGGTGGGAGCTCTGAACATTTGAAGACTTTAATGAATAGGTCTTTAAATGCAATGCTTGATTTCACGTGCACGCAGTTTTGTGACTCTCACAAATACTAAAGTTTTATGCTCCAAGATGAGTTCCAGGAAGCTTCTGAGAACGTTCACTCCATTATCTGCAAGCACTGATAATTTTTTGTAGGACAGTTAGCTCAATTTTCATTTCCAGTAGGTTTAAGGTTTAAATCATAGAAAAGAAATTAAAAAAAACCCAAGAAAATGTTATTGTAATGCTAGTTTTGTGAGGGATTTTTTGTTTCCCCCGTTCCTTTCAAACTCCTTTGCAACAAAAAAATGTATCAATTGATCTGAAAATGTAAAGTAACATTACTAAGAACTGTCCAAAACAAAATGTTGTTGGAACACACAAACATGTGGGAACATTAATTGAATATTATGGTGTATTCAAAATCCTTTTCTATGTTTAGTCAGAAAGTAGATGTAGAAGAACAACTAAAATTCATTTAGGAGGTTCCAAGGTACCAGCAGCACAGCCTGTTCTAGGGCTTAGATACATCCCTCAATGTGCAGTAAATCAGTGGGGTGTGAAAAATGTTCTGACTGTAAGGTGAAGAAACAAATCAATGAATGTAGAGTGTAAATCAGCTATTTAATTAAAATACTGTTTTTCCTTTCGTGGGTTGGTCATGACTATCATTAGAGTTTGTAATTTCAAATGCAAAGAATATAATAATTTAATGTAAAATATCGAAGCACTTCCCCAACTTCATTTTCCATATGTAGGTAACGCATCTGTTTGACATTTTGAGGCACAGCAATGCACCAAGTATTACTTTTGCAGTGACCAGAAATACAGCAGGTACATAGAAGAAAAACCCCAAAAACATTTACAATTCAAAGTCCTGAAAACCTATCATAGACATGATCAGGGCTGAAACAGATGCTACAAGTAGCACATCAAGAAAATACTACTGGCAATAATTAACGTATGTCTGCCACCTTTAAGTTTATGTCACTGTTGCCTCTTTCTTCCCTGCATTATTCCTAATGCTCTGCTCTACCTGCTTTGCTCCTCCTGTCTTTATTGTTCAGGCAACTTTTAACTAAGGACACATCCTCTAAATTTTTTCCACTTATTTCTACAAAAGCAGGAGCAAGCTGGGTTAAGTTTATAACAGAAATTTGAAATATTTAGCCTTCAGTTAAACCCCTTTCTAAGTATGAAAGAGAAAAAAAAAATTAGTATTAACTGTTCATGGGTGGTTGCAATTATTAAATAAACATAATGAAAGACAGGACAGATTAATTTTAAGTTTTTCCTTTGCCCAGTATTGTTCTAATCCAAAAGCTTTGACATTTTCAATATTTCTATGATCAATACACTCTCTATATTTCTCTTCTCTGAAAAAGCAAGCATTGAAATTGCAAAGCAAAATCCTATCTCATATTGGCCGCAATGGTCTGAAAATTAGGGCAAGAGGTAAAGAAACAAGGTCAAATCTGGCTGAAAGACTGTACGTCATCATGAGAGTGAAAGCCAACCCACGTTATGAACTTCCTAGCAATGAAAGGGGACGAGAAGCCATGGTAATGACCACAGCAGATCCATGGGACAGAGGGGGACGGGGGTTTATGTTGCATAAACACAGCAAGAAATGCCCTGCCGACCTCTCGCTCTGTATGAACTTTACTCCTTTTGATTGCTTTCCAGGGCAATTGCACCCTCTGATTTCTCAGATTTGAGGATAAACCACTAAATACCATACCTCTCAAACCTGAAGGTAAGACATTCTTCTGAACTGAGATAGCATTGCTTTACCAAAGTGTAATGCAACCATACACAATATTTCACTCACAAGCATAAATCACATCTATTTCACATGCATCATTCACATGTGTCCCTTCTCCAAATGCGGAGGTTCCTCTGAACGTTCTCCAGCTATGCCCATCGTCTCTGTTACTCATTACGGACAAACTCGAGTTTTATAGCAGTGCAACTGCACGGTACGAACAAGAGATGTACCACTGCCTTCCACTGATTTTTGCAAAGCCAGGTGTGCATAGAGTGGTATTGCTGAGACTTTTGTTACATCTCTTCCCACACAAAACCGAGAACTAGATCAGATGTCATCTGTTTAACCAAGTGATCTGTTCTCAGGAGGGATCAGGGACCCATCCTCAAGAGGATGAGAAACCTCCTGGAGAGCTGCTAGCCCTTCCGCAAATGAACTCCTTCATGGCTGGTTGTGTTTGTTGTTCAACCCTCATCCTATCAGGTTGGACTTGATGATGCTTGAGGTCTTTTCCAACCTTAATGATTCTATGATATTTCAGACACTTAATTACTCAATTTTTAATTATTTTTATCCATTTTGCTACATATTAATTTCTTTGCCTGTAATAATTTGTTCCCTTTTTAAAATATTAGGTATGTAAGCTGTGAATTCCCACTCGGATGTTCGTTCTATTAAAAGAGTTTTGTTAGTTGCCACATTTTTCATATTTTCATTCCCAGATCTCACTGTATCTGAAAAATATAAAGGTTGCTAATCAGAAAATATCTGATTAGACATGTCACTGACTTAAATTGATTCAGAAAGCTTATGAGAGTCTCAAAATATGGAAATGTGGAAATTTGGTTTTGCTCAGCCAGGATTTCCCGTCCTGATGCTGTATTGCTGCCCAAAGACACGTGCTGTTTCTCCTCTTAGGAGGGAGCAGCACGTTCATGTGAATTCTCTAACTGTCCCTTTAGATTCTCCTTCCAGGAAATGTGTTTAGATCATGTTAATGATACTAAAATAAATATGCTGATATTAACGTGTCACAGAAGCAGAGAACCTTTTTCCTACTAAAACCAATGACAGTCTTGTAAATAACAGCAACTTACATTTAAGCTGGGCTTCTAATGTTCTTATTCATATATTAGGAAAAAAACCGCCTTAAGCCAAGTTGCCAAGGTTTTCAGAATAGCAATGGTTTCCTGATAAAAGCATTTGCAACTGAGAAAAAAAATACATCAAATTAGAAGTGTTAAATTATTGTGCCATCTAAAGGCAGCCAAAAATGGATCAGGCTGCTTTCTGTCACACAAACAAAACTTTAAAATCAAAAAGATGTTGCCGAGAGATGTTGCTGTCTGGTCCCATATACCCATGAAAGACATCAAAACCTGTTGTAAGGTAGCATGAGGCAGTTAAAAAGATCTGTAACTATGCCCAGACTATTCAATGGGCTTTGCAGATGACAGATGCACCCTGATCCTGGTCTGAATAGCAAACAGATCACATGCCTATCCAGATCCTTATGGGAACGGGAGAAAAACTCCTTCTCTGGTCTCATCCCGGTCCTAACGCAACTAGTACCATCTGCAGAAAGATGTGAAGGTGAGGAGGGTACCAGGTACAGGCAGGAAGTAGCCATGAAAGAGTCAGGGTGTCACACAACGGTATGTGTTGGGGATAACAAACAGTGAGGAAGGGTATGGTGAGGGAGGCAGGAGAAATTGCAAGCAGATGGAGAGAATGGCAAAATGGAGGGAATTGGCAGAGCATGGATAATAAAAAAAATAAGGTGGATAAAGGAAAGACAGAAAAGAGAGCCTGGAAACATACCCAAGAGAGGAAAGGGAAACAGTCAGATAGAAAAAGTGTGGAAAAACAAACTTCATAGGAGTATGTTCACAAGACATTACAGAAGAAGAAAAGCCAAGATGTGCCAACTATGGAAAGAAGGAAGAAATCGGGGGGGAAAGGAAAAGCAAAATAAATTTATCTTTTTTATAAACTTCCAACAATAGAAAATAAAAGCCAAACAGGGAGAAAATGAAACACTGAGAACAAACAGAGAAGAGAAAGGCACACAAATGTGCCCACCCGTCAAATGTTTCACAAGGCTACAATGGCTGGTACTGTGAATGAAAACCAGGCTTCCTGCGTCCCATCTGACAACCTAAACCATTCTCCAGAGTGACAGCTGCGTTTCACTCCAAAGGAGCACAGAACAAATCTTTTTAAAATGAGAAAATTAATTGCATCCCATAAATGTCTACATTACAAAGAGATGTGAATTCAGTGCATTAAGACTGGAATAGAAGCTAAGAGCAGAATTTGGCCTCCATTCAGATAACAGCAGTGTCTGAAAAATAGATTTTCCTTTATGGGAAATTTTGACTAAGCTATTTTTTATTTCAAATGGAAAAAAAATATAAAATCAGAACATTTTGAACTTGAACTTTTGAAATGGAATAACATTTTTTAAAAAAAGGAAATGGATGATTCTATAAATTCCCCTGCAGATATCAGCACATAAAGTTTTGTAATTTCAATTCTTCCAAAGGAAAATTTGGTTGCTGTTAGTTTTTTTTTATGTGATAAATGTCAATTTTAACAATTGAGAACATTCCAAACCGCTAAAATTCAACCAGTTCTACTGCTAAACATGCCACTTCATATTCGTCACCCAAGAAAAGTGAAGCAACACAAGCAGAGAAGAATACAGGAAAACCATCTGTCCTTTCAAAAGCTACTCTGTGAAGGCACTCGGAGCACGACAGAGTTATTTTGCTCATCGTGTTCATCTCTGTCTGGTCTCTCAAATATTGCTTCTCAAGCATCTGAAGCACGCTCAGATAACTCACAGAAGACAAGTATTTTTGCCCACAGTTCTGGTTGCTGGACACATCGTCCCTTCGTGTCGGAACTCTGTGGGTGGGTAATCCCTAAGTGCTTGTCCTGGTTTCAGGACAACAAGAGTGCTCCAGGATCCAAGCTAACGCTCTGGATGCTTTTTGGAAAAGCAGAAGTTAAGCACTGTGCATTTTCTTTAGTAGGAACAGAAACCCCCAGATGTTCCGCGATATCTGCCATTTGCTCATATATTACCACCAAACACAATAGTTTCTGAAAATCTTTTGGTCTTTGCTATATTTGTCCATAAAAACAGGTGAGCAACAGTCATACTGGATTTAGTTACTTAAATTGAAGTCACAAAATTTAGGTAAGGTTATCTATGCGCATTTCAAATCAAATGGGGAAACTAACTTTCAGCCAGATGTTCAAAGGCTTAGAAGCAAAATGGCCCCCACATGTCAGATTGCCCCAAGCATCCCAGTCTTCCTGCTACAAGTCAGGTCATTATACAGACACTTAACAAATAACTAATTATCTGTGTATCCTTGTACGTTTGTGCTGGCTGGCAAAGGACAGAGGCTTGGCCACAAATGGCTGGTTTCACATTAAAAACTTAGTTCCTGATCACATCTTCTCACTGTTACTGACACACTACAGCAGCACATATCTTACTAAAGAACATTAAAAGAGTGTTACAAGTGTGCGGCTTAGTTACCTCTTTCATTGCGTAATGACATAAAGATGAAATCCGTAATTACTGCTTCTTTGAAGGCACTTAGAAATTTTCACTTGACAATATCAGGGTAGAGGATGGAAAAACACATTCCTTCAGATTTTCGTGCAAAAAAAGAGACATCTTGGATGCAGAAGGTTTGCTTTGATTTATGAGATTATTCAATTTGAAGCAAAAAGATGTTAATATCCTTTTTCACACTGGTGGGGTTTAATTTAAATGCTGAAAGTCTACATCAGTGCTATGAGTTTACTGCAGTAGTAGTACTCCTTAGCATTGTATTTGCCTAGTGATGTTATATGGTTGTACGTGTCTTCTGTGAAGAGCTGACTTTTGGTTCATCTTCTGTGAAAAGCTGATTTTCGGTCAAATTTTATTCTCCAACTCTAATCACCTCCACATAAACCTGGAATTGTTGCATTATGATTTCACTAAAACTACGTTAGACTTCTGTCTCTGCGAAACAAAGGGGATCTTGAATCAGGAAAACATACAAGCCCACAGTCACTTTTAAGTGTTTGAATAACTTCACTCATGTTAATAGATTATCTACATACTTAAAGCACATAGTTACATGCTGCTTGTCCCCTCAGAGTCTTACCATTCATATTTGTGCCAAATCTTTTTGGAAATTGCATGACCATGGTCTGCTCATTGTTCTGTTTCACTATGGAAGAGAAGCACTGAAGCTGTAAAACTGGAGAGGTAAAACCCCAGTACAAAAATGGAGAAAATAGTTTTTAATGGAGGAAGACAAGACAAACAAACAAAATCAGTCTACTTATGGAATATCCATGTAATACTGCTAGCAACAGGAGTTTCCTGGGAAATCAGTCATGGTAGAGAGGACAACCAGAAGAGCACTTTATTTTAAATCAAGCAAATAAATGGTTGCAGTCAGTGAAGAGTTGGGATCATTTACCAGAAAGAAACAGTCTGCAGCATCTTAGTTCCCTCTCAGAAGAAATCTGTAGTTAAATAGACAGAAACTCAAAGGCTTTTCAAATACAGCAAAAAGTACACTATGCTCTAGACAGCCTCAAAATATGGCAACTTCACAGTCTCATAGTGCCTTCAACCAGAAGTAGTAAAAAAAAAATAATTTTTACACTTTTGATGTTTACAAAATCTTCCAATACGTGGGTGGTGAGCAGTGGTTCCACCAAGCAGCAATTCCCATGGCCTGATGTTTTTTGCAAAAGTTTCAAGCCCTGTAAAGCCTGCCTGTGTTACCTTCCTATCGTCTTTCTCACCCAAACCACCGCATTTGGGAAGACCTACCGAGAAAAAACAACTATAAAAACACCTCCCAAAAGAGGGAAGAATAGTCCTGAAGAGATCCTGAGGGAACACTAGAAAACTGTCTTTATAAAATAGACTTGTTCGTCACCCGGAGCAAGGCAAGGGGCCTGCAGTTTTATTTCATACCAGGGCCTTTCCCCCCGCCGTCCTCTTTTTCCATGTAAACACTCTTGAGGGTGTTAAATCAAATTTGATCTTTCAGCTTTTTCATTTATTCCAATGTGAAACACTGAGTGCCTGAGGCTGCAGACACGAGCCGTCCTGTCGGGGGCTAAAGAGCTTCACGATCCCTCCTTTCCATCTACCGCCTCACGCAGAACTTAACCAAGCAGGCGTAAAAAAAAACAACCTCATGGCACACACGACATGCACATGGCTGTAAAATACCAGCAAAAAGCATGAATATACCATGGAAATGTATAATTAAACCCTTGAAGTTATAAAGGGACATTCGATACGTTTTGAATAATTGCATCCACAAACTCATCTGGTTTCTGTACGTGTAATTGCCAACCTGAAGAAAAAAGCCTTTCCGTCTCTACATTCTTACTTTTCGTTACTCCACAAAAGTATCTGATTGGAGTGGAGTTAATCAATGAAAAACTCCACTATTCATGTGTTTAGGAAACAGCCGAGGAGTTGCTTGTGCACATGCCCAGAATTGCTGTGATCTTCCTAGGGACTGAGCCTGCCATCTACGGAAACTTGCAGCAATGAGCCCTAAACAAGTACTCAAGAGCACAACAGACAGTGTTTGGGACTTTTTTTAATTATTTTTTTTAAATCAGCAGGTCTTTTCAGTTGTTCCCCAGTTAAGCTTTTTCTACCTGAGTGACAGAAAAAACTAGCTGTCATCAGCTGGGAATGGTTCTGCCTGAAGACTGCTGCATCAGGGCTGTCCCCATGGTTTTCAAATGGGGAGAAAAAGGAGGGGCTGAGGGTCAACTTTCCAGCAGATTTTTTTTCAGAGCAACAGTGAAAGAGAAGGAGAGGAAAAAAAAAAAAAAAAAAGACACTGAGAAAAAGCAGAAATTCAAGTAGAAAAGAATAGACTATTCATCCTTGTTATAAGTTTGTCAGCTAAAATTCAGTAAATCCTTCTGCATTGCTTTCGGGAGGAGGTGATATTTAAAAGCAGGCTGCTCAGCAGTCAAATGGGAGTACGAACAACTCCAAAAGCTTTGCTTATATTCTCTGCAGATCAGCAGAACAAGGGATACCAGCTGCATTGGTTTTCGTTAGAGCCTGATGAATAGGACATAGGTAGGACCAAACCGTTTAACCTCTTCTGCGCGGCATTTAACTTCCACTCTGCTGCTTGGACTTAAATTATCATGTTTTCCTGCTACATGGCACTGGGGATATTTTTATTTGTCTTCCTTTACGCTCGAATCAGTCCTAGACATCTGACTGGTCTGGGAGGCAGTAAAGTTTTAAAACTCTCTTTACTTTTATATTTTACCTTTTGCTCTTTTGCATTTACTTGCTTCAGTTTTCTGTTCAACTTCACGTCCTTCTTTTTCAGTACTGCCCGTGATTGAGACGGTTTCGATTCTGTTTGATTTATCTGCCTCTTCACCTTTGTTGTTGCAAATTTTGCTTTCTAGTTTAGTCTACTTGTATCTCTTTTTTTTTCTCCTGAAATTATTTTAAATGTTATATTATTTCTAGATGCTCTTTTATTGTGTGATTTTAAGGTTAACTAAGTATATTTCCTAAACTGTATTTTTACGCTGCTTCAGTTGGTTAGCTAAATTTTTTTCCCCCCATTCAAGGGAGGTAAATAAAACTACTATATAATATTGAAATAACGTCTTTATTTTCCTGAAGCTTTTATAACTCCTGAAAGATTTTAAGGGTTTAGATTTTATTTGTTTTGGGAGTAGTAATATTTCTCTTCAAACTGTAATGCTTTTACGAGTTTGCCCTTTAAGTTCTCTCTATAGCACATCACAAGTATTTCTACACTACACGTATCTAAGTGCCTAATAAGTATTCATGATATAATTTCGTGCAAGTCTAGCAAGGAGCAGATGCTTTACATAGTTAACAAGATCTGAAATTGAACGATCATTTGGGATTGTCATTTGCAATACCAGCATTCTTCCCATCTAAATTTCTCCAGCACTTCTCTCAACTTTCTGGTGACTGCAGTCACCAGAAAATGAACAATAAAATTGTCCATTCTACTACAGGTTATTTTCCCGAACTGATGCATTTCTTAATGTTTTCCATCTTTTCTCTACTTTGTTTCCCTACTTTACTTCTCCTTGTATATTATACAGCTCTCTTTCAGCCACATGATGAAAGGAAAGGCTAGCTCATCTGTTTCAGCAGTGCCTTTGTTGCTTTGCTGGCATTTTCCTAGTTTGGGGGCCATCTGCTTAATATCAGAAACACTTCTGATGGAGACATGAAAGGTTCTTTACAGGGGTTATTTGACTGTAGAGTCTGCCCCCCCACACACCTTTAGAGTTACAGGCATTTTATTTGGATAGCTTGAAGTTGCTCCAGTCTACATTTCAGGCAGTTTTAGGCACAGTCTCTGTCAAAAAGGTCTTTTGAGGCTATTAGGGTTGGAGGGGAAAGATTTTTGTGGTTTGTTTTTGGTGGTTGTTTTGGGCTTTTTTTGTTGGTTGGTTTGTTTTGTTTTTTAAAGAACATGTCTCTTGTTTGGCTTTCCATATATCTAAGTTGCACTTCCCTGCGTATCTCCCGCTTTCCAGAAAAGTGATTTTTTTCCTCCACTGAAGCAGGCTCAGAAAGATTTGACAAGCATTCTAGCCCAACTGCAAAAATACAGAAATGATGACAGATCAGGAAGGTAACTAGGGAAAGATGTTGTTTTCCTTGTACATGGGAAAACAATTCACTGAAAACTGAAGAATTTTGCCCGCTTCACTAAAGGTTTTTATCTTTAGTATTCTCTTTACTCTGCTAGGCATGAATTAGACTCGTAAGTAGAGCCACACGCATGAATTAGACCCCAGTATTTTGCAAAGATGTACTAAAACCCTCGACTAGATGGCTAACACCTCATTAATAAAGTGTGCATGCTCACATGGTGTGCATATTTGCATAGAAGAAATAGTGCCTCACTTGATTTTTGAAGTTTTAACATTTCTTAAAAACAGCAAATTTAGCTGAAAAACCCAGGGACTTGTTGAATAATGTTTGCTTATTAAATTTGGTTTTCAAATCACACTATCTTCAATCTGCTTTGACCCGGGGGGCCAAAATTTTATGTAATTTGAACCAAGTATATTGAACTGGAGTTATAAGGGAGTTGAAGGCAGCACTGGCCAGTGCTGTGCTCAGGAAGCGCTCGCTGCACCTCTTTCATTTGCTTCAAATGCTCATGTTGTGAATAAAAAATCTGGGATGCATTCTTGCCTACAAATACTTCAGAAAACATGTCAATAATAGTGCTCTAATTAAGCATTTCAAATCCATTCAACATTATGATTTTAACAGTTCAGCAAAATATTAAGTACGTTTTCATCCTGTCAATAGAAGCAGCCCAGCTAAAAATGTCTAAACACACAGGAGCCTGTTCCTGTTCTTCCTGCAGAGTACACTTTGTAGTGGATTTTGCCATGTACTTTTCAAAGGTGTCTGTAACCGAGGTATTTCCTGTACTGGTGTAAAGCAACCCTGAAATAAGGAGCTCTGCTGAGCGCTGCTGCAGGTCCCGGATCCAGCTGCTGGTGGTGGTGGGGATGTTCTTTGAGGGGGGACCCTCAGGAAGGCTGTGGCTGGTAGCATCACCCATGGTTCTTGTTGGTGGGCATATGTTTGCTTAAAAGAAAAATTGTAAAGATGACCAATGCCGCTGTGGGGAACCGTCCACAATGACCCACATGAATGGTTGTAACAATACGATACAATGAAATAGAGTTCTGTGCTGAGCAGATCCAGCTGACTCCTGTGACCCCCCGAAAACACGAGCTAGAAAGAATCCCTACAGACACCTTTCTGAGCCCAAACCATGAAGACTCTACAGAGACATATTTCCTATTTATTTTTTTTTTTATACAAGGTGGCAGAGAAGCAACTTCCTACAGATCACCTGAAAGCAATACACTTTGCATTTCAGGGGAAGCAATGCATGAAAAGAATAAGTACACTGCAGTTACTACATATTTTTTTTATATATATATATATATATCCCTAAATAGTATGTATGTAGATATTATTTAGGGATTCACCCTGAGCTTTTTACCATTTGCATGTTGAATTTCAAAGCTTGTTGTTTCAGCATATGCTTTAAGATTTTGGAAGGGGCCGCTTCAGTAGGTCTGGATCAGTCTGACAACCTGGAGATAAATATGATTTATTATCCTACAGCTACAAAGGTTTCAGATCTCAGGATTTGAAAGAAAAAAAAAAAACAACACACTTTAAAATAAATAAGAGGAGAGGTAGGTCAAGTCATTAGAAAAAATGTAGTGACATAACTGTAAAGCAACGCCTTTGTCTCCAGTATTATCTGCAGGAAGCATGTCCCCAGCGTGCCCTGCCCCAGCTGAAGGGAACATCCACACTCCTGGCACCAATTCAGAGGTTTGTAAGATTGTGAAAGAAACTGAAGATCTAATTATTAGCTAGCACATAACAGAGAGAGTGATGTGATTTCCAACAATTTTTCTTAGAATTTGTATTTATTTTCTTATTTTCTTAGTAAAAATATATCTATTTTAAGTTTCTATAGCAGAAAACCCATATTAGACTTTGGATAAATGTTCTAAAGCATAATTGTTAGCGAGCTGGAATAGTCCAGATCTTGGACATTTTTTTAGACCTGGCTTCTACTTCTGGTGACTAAATATCATTATATCTTGTCATCTTTTACTCTTTGTCATCTTGCTTGATAACCCTTCTGTCACCCCATCCTCCCTCTAACCCTGCCAAGTATGTTGAGGAACCAAGACCCTCTAGTTTCTCTTTTGTATTGAAGAGATTGAACTTTGAGAGCTCTTTTCAGACATACTTTCACACTCCTTTGATCATTTTTAT